>NC_068987.1:24977556-24984555 GCF_001194135.2 Octopus bimaculoides | reverse complement strand
GAAATTATCCTTTGTGAAAATTATATATATATATATAATTTTCACAAAGGATAATTTCAGATTCAGCAGTGGTCGACTTTTTCTTATTTTCCGGGTTCAATAAAATAAGAACTTGACAGGAATTGGCGTCGTCAATTCAGTCGATGGCCTTTCCCCTCGATCCAATCTGTCACCTTGTGCTTACGTATGATATCACCATTAACAAATGTTAATGCAATAATTGGCAGGAAATGGTACTGTATCGGACTAAATATTGCCTTGTTTCATCCCCTTATGCTTCCAGTCGAAATCCAGCTACCTTTCAGTTTGACAATCAACAACGGTAGCTATATACTCTTCGTGTTACAATGAGTCCCAGTAAAATACTGGTTTCACCTGAATATACCTTTCTTCCTATCTTCCAATCTTCAAACATTCGGCGTTGTATTAAAATTAAACCAAATGTATAAACTATTTCTGCAACTTGTCTAGGTCTTTTATGATATAACAAAATACTGGGAGCTAACGTGTTCTCATACTTTAATTTTGATCTTTATTACAAGCAACAGAGATTCCTTAAATAACGAGAGAAATGTAGCAAATTTTTCTGCAGAATTTTACACGAACATGAAAAATGTATAGCAGTTGTACAGCGTTCACGCATCGTTTTATTTTTATTAAAGGCTCGTTTTGTAACACTGCATTCTATCTTAATAATATACTAAAATTAAATCACGATCTTGTGGTTTGCTTGAAGTATTGGATATATAAGCGAGTGAGAATGGAAGAATTATTTCTGGTTTTGATATGCGAGAAAATAAATTTCAAAATTGTTGTCTTATTTGTCACACTTCTTTACCTATATAAAAAAAATCAAATTAATCACAAATTACTTTGAATTAAAATAAAGGACGTCGTGTTCTGTTTCATACAAATATGGGTGCAGTCTCTATTTGTGGAGATTTTGATTAGACTGTTTGAGAGTATCTTGACCGAAGTTTTTATTTATAATAGCACGATCCAAAGAAAGGCAACTGTTGTGACATTTTTCATGACTTCGGAGATGGGTGAGAGTAGGGGAGAAATCTGTCCATAAACTGGAGACTGCATGCGAATAATTATGAAAGAGTACTTCTGATAAAAGTACCCAAATGGCAAAAGGAATGTTAAACCGAGTGGCAGATATGTAAATACGGAAATTGCCTCGCCAACGCACTTCTACAGAGCATTTCAACACAGGCTTTGCTTGCTCCGTTGGTAGAATATACATATACAATGTGATGCATAGGAAGATCGGACACTGTGAAGGAGATTTCCTAACCACAAGTCCATTCCGGTACCCATTATGCTAGTGAGAGAGCACTGGAAAAAGCTGACGTATCGATTATTTAAATGATTTTCTATAAACTCGAATTTCTCAAGGTGATAGAAAACTATTTAACTGGGTTTAATGTGATCTTGTTCATTTCCACGGCTTTATCAATTACAGTCGCATATCTCCATAGTCTGCTCAATTTCTACAGTCCCTTTCATGACTTCCACATCTCTATAGTCCTTTCTCTCAATACCATGCATCTCCACAGTCCTTAACAACTATCACACAGCATCAAAATCCAATCAATAACTGCTACACATCTACAGTCTTTTCACTCTCTGTCACCCATTTTCACAATTCCATCAATCAGTCATACATCCTCACAATTCTATCAATTACCGTCACACATCTACACAGTCCCTTCAGTTGCTATCACAACAAATATTTCATTCGATAACTCACTGTTGTGTTTGAAAATATGTGATATTGAAATAATGTCTAATTTTTTTACACTGGCTCTTCCACCAAACACTTCAAAATAGTTTGTCTAACGATGGAAGCAGATAAGATTTCGGATAGCAGATGAGATGTTAGACACAAGATACAAAATTTACAGAGTTAGACAGTTACAAGCATATATTTCTCGCTATCTTAATCGACACTTCAATCTAATGGAACTTTACTTTGCAAATAAATACTCTGTTCGGTTGCTTATTCACAATTTCCCATAGAACTTCAACATAACATTCTTCTATTGTTGACTGATATCAAATGTTGTGTAAAACAAGCTTACTAATTCTTGTGATTAACCTTCGTTATTCAGTGTATCGTTCACAGTTTTACAGTCTGAGTTACATCGCTGTGCTGTTTCTATGTTTACTAGTTTTAGCTATCACACTTCAGCCATGCTAGAGCACCGCATTCAAGGCTTTTAATCAGTCATATCGATCCGAGTGTGGGGCTTATTTTATCGAAATCTAGTCACCGAATCACTAGATCACGTTTTCAGATACAATGACACAACTTGACTTACTGCTTTAGACCGACATGAACACGTGAACTCATACACATAGACACATACGTATGAATATGTGCGTGTCTTTCTTAATCTATTTATGTTCACCAAATCTGATTTACAAAATAGTCAACTCGAGGCCATAGCAGAAAACAGGTAGCTAAGGTATCACGCAATGGGGTCGAATTCAGTTCCGCTTGAATGAGATAGCAACTGTAGCTTCTACTACAAAACAGAACTTAACTTTTATGAAGTGTATATCAGGACGAGGCAAAGTTTGAGAGGTAAAAATTACAGCAACAAAAAAGAAAGAAAACACCCGTGAAATGAAATAAAATGTTTATTTTAAAAATCATTACAACAATCATTAATTTTTAGTTCATTTAGAAATTTAGAATTATTTGACATTTTATGATTTAGTCGAATAGAATTTTCCGATCGTTGAAGAAAACTATAGCAAAATCATAATTATTGAATATCTTTAATAATTCGTAGGTATTGTCTTTTTATTAATAGCTTCATTTGAAGAAGCGTAGTGGGAAGCCGTGACATTCATTCAAAGGATAGTGACTCGAAGAAAATGAAATAACCACAGCAGATGATTGAAACTAAACCACAGCAACGCATTTAGTTTTTACTGTGAAGTAATTAAATAAATGAGGGACTGATAGAAATAGGAGACCAAATCAAACACAGACCAGTTTGTAATGTCTTTAGAAAAAGGAAGGCTACATTCAACAACATTTAGTTCCTTTGCTTGCTTTTGTCAGCAATACCAAGGACATGCCAAAGAACCGCTATCATGATTCACCGGTATTCAAAAAGTTAGGTGGTCATCTTTGGAACATATTTGACCATATGTCTTCTCGATCAGAGGCTAGACAACGACGACAGCAAAAACAAAAACAACCACTAGTTAATTGTGTTTTTACGATGATCTATGCATATTATGAGGAAATGTAAAGTAGGTATAACTTGCGGCTTATCCCAGAAATATTACTAGTGTGAGGAAAATAAAATAGATTCAACCAGTTCCGATGAGTCAAAACCTATTTACGATTTACTACAAGGTTACAAATTGAGAGGGAAAGAGTAGAGTTGATCCATCTAATTTTTCATAATACTGTTCAGATTATTAATATGTATTAAATGTGGACGGATAATTGTTAAACTTGACGCGTGCGCGTCTGTATGTGTGTGTATGTGTGAGATCAATACTTATCCATTATTAGTAAAAAAAGAAGGGCAGTGGATTGACAGAATCGTCAATGCATCGAACAAATCCTTTGTAGAATTTGTTCCGAATTTTTATGTCTGTAACGAAGGTAAATTATTCTTTTATTCCTCTAAAGTCGATAAAATAAAGAATATGTCAAGTACTGACGTAATCGACTAACCTACATCTCTCGAAAATGTTGGCCTTGCGCCTAAATTAGAAATTGATTTAGTAGATAGAAAAATGTACTCTTGTGTTTGTAAATTTGGTGATCAATATTAGCTTGTTTCACTCCAGTTTAGAAATCACTGAGCAGACATGGTGAAAGACGTCCCAGCCTAGACTATCTAGTATAGGTGGGTATTTAGGACCACATCATATAATGGGTTTTGTAAGACAGTGGAACATGAAAATAACTTGGTCGTTATTTCCAGCAAATCAAGTGACTACATAGAGTTCCCCTTTCGCAGTTGACTCAAAAATTTGTAATAAAAGGAACATGTTTGAGAGTAGGTCGCAATAAGCACCGAACTGGATGTCTTATTCTATATAGTTCGGTGACTCATTTCTTTTAGCTCAAAACTCTGCTGTAATAAGTTTCATTAATCCTTCAGTGAGTTTTTTAAAAAACTACCAGTAATACACTGGAGTTACTTTTAATGACTCCCTCGTCACTTGCAATAAAAATTCAATTCATGTCTAGCCAAATAAAATCAATATTAGAAGTAGCATATATCATTTTTTGAAAATCATAACTGATTGGAAATTAAAGATAAAATTTAAACAAAAGCATCCTTAATGTTCTTATTCTGTAAGTGTCTTTCAATTATAAACCAAAATCGCCGAGGTCAACAAAGCCAGAAGACTTGTCAATGGAATTTGCACATCTAAAAAGAAATAAAATAAAATTTGATGCAATAATTAAGTAAAATAGAAGATATATTCATTCGCTTTACATGTAAATCAGTCGAAGCATAAGACGGGCACGACGATGATTTATAAGATAGAGTGAGGTTTTATGAATAAGTATTACATTATTCAGAAACAGGGCCTCATTTATTCATTTCAAACAACTCAGAGCTAGAGATGAGGAATATGTGGGATGTTGACTGGACAAAAGGCTATTCCCAAATAACACTTGCCTCATTACAATGCCAGAGACTCGGCTCTTACCTGTGTCTGGAGTACTTGGCTTTGTAGGAGAGTCTGCGGTGTCGTGCATGCTGTTATTGACTTTAATTTCATCACAGGAATTGTTAACTTCCATTGTCTTTAAAGTCCAGGAACAAGATTATTTGGCGATGATGATCATACGAGTTCACAGCCATCAAGTATGGATGGATGGATGGATGGATGGATGGATGGATGGATGGATAAAAAAGGATGGATGGTTTGCATACATGCAGTCGAAGCGGGCTGGTAAATATATGAAGCATGTGAATTCTCTTTCTGAGAAGGGTACGAAACAATCCTTTTCGTGTGACCAGCGCGGTCGTGTCTGCTTCTCAAAGGCAGGCCTACTCAATCACAAGTAGAGCCATGAAAGCGACCCGTTTACAAATCAATTCTGTTCTCTCGTGTACCTTCTTTAGTAGAATATGTGGGTCAGCCAATGGACTCTATTGGTATTGTAGATCCCACCATCCAGACGGTCGGGCTATTGCTAAAAGGCTGACTTGTGATCGGCGAGGAATGACTTGTAGGTCCCTTGCAGGTCTTAGGTGTCATATGAGGCGTCATTAGCGATGGAGAGACAAAACGTAAGATATTTCTTAGATTCAAATGGGTTTAGAAAGCAGTTTTATGCGGCCACAAGTTGACTTCCATAATGTATGTATGTATGTAGGTAGGTAGGTAGATAGGTAGGTATTTAGGTAGGTAGAATGATATATAGGTATGCATCATGTGTATAAATAAGCAAAAGAGTTTACGAAGTTCCTAATCATAATTTTCTCGAATCTCTGTTAACTGGTTTGGGATAAACAGCAAGAATCAGCATGTTGAAAAAGCCTTCTAATTTCTATTGAGGGATATTATAGACTGTTTCAGTATCTAGAACTTTTAAGATAGACAAATCTTTGTTGAAATAAGTTGCAGTTGTATCAAGAATATTCCCAGCTATGGTATAAATTGGTACCTGAGCTTTCAAATGAACCATAACAATATTGGGTTGGTGCATAATTATTGCAGCTTTTGTCAACAAAAAAATTATTCAAGAAAAACAATAACAACATGTAACAAAAACATCTTTAAATAATTATTCCGGTGCATATTCACCATCTACTTGAATTACTGCTTCCCATTTGCTTAGCAGACAGTCAGACAGTCAGACAGTCATTTAAAGATGACTTTGTTAAATATTGTTATTGTTTTTGTTGAAAAAATTTTGTTGAAAAAAAGCCGCAATAATTATGCAGTAACCCAATAGAATGTTTTTCTGTTTCTTCCCATAAAGGAGTAGAAGCGTTGATTGTAATGCTTCTTGAAGCTGATAACGGTGAGCTCGTTGTATTTTCCTTATATAGGTGCTTGTTAAATGGTATACCTGATGTTCAGAGTATTTGATCTGAAGAGTGAATTCACTTTGATTATTAATAAACAGATGCTGGGGATGTGTATATGTGCGTTTACGACTGTTTCCGGATGGAAGCTATGCTGGTTAAGCAAGATTAAATCACTTTTATATTGTATGTATTGATGAGCGTTTGCATTTCTACAGCGATATAGATATGGCATGTCCTTAAACAATGCACTTTCATATCTTCTATGAATGATGTTAATTTGTCTATCAATTCAATTTTGAATATCATGACTGCAATTTACACTGATTAATAATATTATTATGTGTAATTTTATTTTTATTTTCATAAGACAGGATCTGTACTTTGGCCTCTTAGTACTTACATGTTAATATCCTAGTTGATTTTCATTCACTTTAACATATCCTTAATGAAGGACACTGATTTAAATGTTAAATTCAAGCGTATCATCGACTGCTGACCAATTCATTCACCTTACTGCAAATTCCTTACAGTGTAAATTTTTTACAATGTCAGAAATAAATGTCTTAGGTGTTGTGATAGGAGGTCCAATGACACTCCCCTGTATATTGCCATTGAATTTACTGTATATCCTTATTTACAATACATACTTTTTTCTCTAAATCAATATTAAAATTAGAGGTATTAAATTGCATAGATTTTCCTAAAGCAATTTCATTAATGAAATAATAATTTGTAATAATTTTTTGAACTATTTATTGATACATACATACATAATACACACACACACACACACACACTCACATGCACACATGTACTATATAAACTGAACTATTAAAAACTAATATATTGGAATATAGTGGGTTATCTACCCCTATAGAATTTATGCGACATATGTGGTAATATATCATGATATATATAATGACATATATATATATATATATATATATATATATATATATATATATATATA
>NC_068987.1:24964642-24973117 GCF_001194135.2 Octopus bimaculoides | reverse complement strand
AATCAAGTACCATTTGAGTATTGGGGTCGATGTAATTGACTATCCCCCTCCCCACAATTTCAGGCCTTTATTATTATTATTATTATTATTATTATTATTATTATTATTATTATTATTATTATTATTATTAAGAACACGGCAAGCTGGCAGAATCTTTAGCACACTGGACGAAATGCTTAGCGGTATTTCGCCCGTCGGTACCTTCTGAATTCAAAATCCGCCGAGGTTGAGTTTGCCTTTCATCCTTCGGGGCCGATAAAATTAGTACCAGTTAGGCACTGTGGTCGATGTAATCGACTTTATTCCTTCCTCCAAAATTTGTAGCCTTCTGCTTCCAGAAGAAAGGATCATTATTATTATTATTATTATTATCATTATTATTATTATTATTATTATTATTATTATTATTATTATTATTATTATTACTATTATTATCATTATCATTATTATTATTATTATTATTATTATTATTGAGTGAGAGAGCAGTGCATGCCATCAAAGAGACACATCATGACTACCTGTCTGATAAGGGTATACCAGGCACATGCATCACAACCATATGTGTGTGACATGGTGATCTCATACTAAGATTAACACCGCATGACCTTCCCGAGGAGCCCAGTTAGAATTTTCTTCAGGTCGAGTAGCCCATCCTGATCAAAAGGCCCCAGAATAAGGGTTGTTTAAGGATGTTGAACGAAACACCCATGTTTCCAAAGGTGAATTATCCAAACCCCAAAGAATTCCTCTCAACACATGGCTATGATGCTCCCCTACTCCTTCTGCTCATGATCAGAGATGCACATATCGTCACGCACTAAGGGACATGTTCAACTGGTTAAGATGAAACAACTGACAAGCAAATCTATGGTAGTGCAGAATATTCGCTGTAGCCCATCTTTTATACCGAGACAGCACAATGTACATGATAGCATTTCGAGTCAGTTAAGATGAAAATCTATGAAAGCCACTGCCTGGTACTGCATCAAGGAATTTATTATTATTATTATTATTATTATTATTATTATTATTATTATTATTATTATTATTATTATTATTATCATCAATTTTCTACTCATATAACGACTTCATCAATTGTCAACTGGCTATAATGATGAAAACGTTTACATAAGTTCAAAATCCGATAAATTCACTTGCAAACATTTCACATAAATGATTCTTCTTGCCAATTCAAACCTGTGCATATTTCACGAAATAAAAATGAAACGCTAGAAAGCAGCAATTCTAGATATGCTAAGTAATCGTACGTAATTTTTATAATTCTTAAAATTTCCTTTTAATCTATTATGAATTAAATAATTTCATTGGTATTTATAGTAAGTGAAAATCAAGTATATTAAATGTTTTTTTTAGTTTGAAAGGTATTTTGAGAATAAAAATCATAGAATAAGATACTACATTTGCCGAAATTCACATTACGGCTAAATGCTTATTGTTCTGAAGTTAAAACATTCATTTCACCTACTCACTCATAGACTACACTTTAAATTTTAGTGCAAATAAATAAATTAAAAGCTGTAGATTTCCTTCTATTCGTAGATATTGATCTTAAGTTTACTAATTTTTAACACGATGTAGTTGTTCGAAATTAATTTCTATTAGATTCAATGAGAGTAATGCACAACTTCCACTATTTCATATTGATATATTGCTTCAATCAATAATTCACC
This sequence comes from Octopus bimaculoides, assembly GCF_001194135.2. Classification (NCBI taxonomy): domain Eukaryota; kingdom Metazoa; phylum Mollusca; class Cephalopoda; order Octopoda; family Octopodidae; genus Octopus; species Octopus bimaculoides. The sequence continues at coordinate 24,971,426 of NC_068987.1, read as the reverse complement.
GTCATGTCAAGAAATTATTTTCAAAATTCAACATAATATTTTCATCAAAGCAAATTTCAACCTCACGTATATATAAATAAATAGCAATACAAATTTGTTGTAACAGTTATATATAATGACATTTGATATATAACATTTCATTAAAAAGATATTTTACTATTATTATTAAAGATATGAATGAATCCATTAACGAAATTATAAACAACACGAATGTAAGATATAAAGGATAATAGTACATGCATTTATAAGCATTACTTACATTTTGGATTTTCAAAGCTTGCAGCTGCACCTGATCCTGGAAAATGCAGACAGATACATGTTATGTTCAAACTATGAAACTCTATTTAATAAGACAAATATATATTTCTGCTTTGTCTCATAACGTTTCAGATTATATATCATACAGTAAAATAATCAATTAAAATTGTGGCAAATATGCTCAAATAAAAACCATGAATAGAAACTCCGTAAATGTCCAGTGAATATCTCCAAAATGCAATATGTTACTATGAGGCTATGTACCATACGGAAGATTTTTAGTTTATCATATGTCTGTTGGAAACACACAGAGTTAAAACCGACATGAAAATGGAGAAAGTATTGTTCGTTTCATAATATTTCGACCGTAAACTATACGAAGGAAATGACACTGGTTCACCGTAAACGTAACTACCGTGTTAACTCATGTCATCATCATATGATGAATAATTCCTCAAAATATATGGCAATCCTGTTCAAAGAGGAGACAGCATGAGAACAGAAATTTCTGATATCTCGCAATCGATCTGTATAATATATGATGAATATTAAGTTGCCCATTCGGTACACAAAATATATTTAACCTGTGGTATAAATTCAATTCATCGATAGAAAGCATGTAACTTAATACAGGTGAAGGTCTGTGGTATAATGTTCCTCTCATAATGTTTTGTATGACTGGATTGTAAGAATGACACTTCACACTGTTCATTCATAAACACATTTCACCCAGTCCAGGCATCAGCAAAATCTGTCACTAACAGCTGATGATTCCACCTTCATATGTCTTTGGAACAATACCTAACAAATTTGCAATCTTAAATTGTATTTCTGTAGTTTCAACGGAAACGTCTCGAGCAAAGCAACCAAAACTATTCTTCTAAATATTATGATTATAAAATCTGTTTAATAATCCTTTCTACTATATGCACAGGACCTGAAATGTGGAGGAAGGGGGCTAGTCAATTACATCGAAACCAGTGCGTAACTGGTACTTATTTCATCGATTTATTTAGTTTTCTGTGACGGGTAGCAAGAGCTAAAATGTATATAATTTCATGTGTCTGAGTTCTTGCAGTAGAAAACGGTTATAATCATTTCATTTTCTTTAACTGTCAGAGTAACCAGAAAAGGAAGCTTCTTTGCATTCAGTTCCATAGTGAACTGGATCGATTCATAAATGCCGTTTATTAAACTGAGGCATCTTGAAAAGTTCTCCTTACTTTTGTTCAAAAATATGAAACATTCATCCTGGAATCTTTTCCAGTCTCCCGTTAAATAGGATTGGAAATGCTGATCAAACGGAATTCCAGAGAGAGTATAGAATTTTTTCTTCCAGAAGTCACATTGTTTGTGAGGCAAACGTTAGCACGACTTTTGTTCTGTTTTGTATTTCTAGGCAATGTTGGTTATCAGAAAAGTAGTTTTCTAGTCCGAATCGAAATCATTCAAGTACAAAATTTTAGGAAATTTCTCCTGAATTATTCATGGGTATTTGTTAATCCAGAGTTCTACTACTTCTGATCCTAATACACAGGGGGATATTAGCGTGAAGACTGGACTTCGAATCTAACAAGGATTGTCTTTTAATCTGCTCTTTCTGAAAAAAGATTTAAGAAGGCCATGTCCTCTCTGTTTAAGCGAGGGACTAATTTTCACTGTTCCGAAATATCTCGCGACTGGTTACAAATTCTATGAAATGCGTTATTATGATCATATCCTAAAATGAAGATATTTACTTTAGCAAATATCTGATGAACTTAATATATAGAATTCAATGAAGGACTTAAAAATAGATTGTTCATTGGTCGTTTCATTCACTTGTCATGAATACAAAAGATACAGCAAAATATTTCATCCTAAATATAACTAAACTATTTGCAGAATTATCTCACACTATCATATCATGAAGAATTCCTAAAGATATATAACAATCCTGTTCAAATAAAAAACGACACAAGATAATTGTTAATTATTGTTTTGCGTTTCTGGTTGTGCCGATTCAAACACGGACTCATATAACATATTCTTCCGTTCCAGGAAACAACAAAACTATCGCTAGTTTCTGTTGCATTTAACTTCATATATGGTATTGAGCGAATATCTGACAGTTCTCAAATCGCAAACTGTAATATAGTAGTTGTATGTCATCTATTATTCTTTGTTATTTTAATGTTTCAATCTAATTTTAATGTTTCACAATAAAGCATATTTCAATATCGGAACAAGTCCCTACATAACTGTCATAAAGTAGTGTGCAGATACGTACAGTAATATAGTAACAAATTTATATTGTCATACCTCAGTGTACGATATATGCAACATGTCACAAAATATTTAGTAACACATTTTTATTACAGTTGGACATGAAATGATCAGCTGCTTGAAATTTTTGCACAGATCCAGCAATTTTCGGTCAGCGTAGTCTAATGAATTACATCGCACTCTGTACTTGCCTGCGACTTAAATTTATCGCGAACGAGAGTATGATAAGCAAAGTTGGCCTCGCACTTTTGAACGCATAACGGAGAGAGACCCAAGAAGTGCGGCTCAACACTTTCTCCTAGTGCTAACTATTCTGACAGCTCATAACATTAAAATGTTTTACAGGTTAAAATTGTTTACGTAATTAAAATTGTTTAACTGATTACATTGACCCAAAAAGTGTGCGACTTTATTTTACCGCCTCCGACAGGATGAAAGGCAATAATCATTTTGGCGGCATTTGAACGTACAACGAAAGGAAACGGAGGATGAGCTGCTCAGCATATTGTTCGACTCATTAACGATTACTATCAGCTCGTTACCTCAGGAAACTATCAATAGAAGAAATAATGTTATAATTGTAAAATTCAGTCAATATTAATAGAGTTATATAGGAGCAACATTCGCCTGTTTTGTTCTTGATATCAGAAGTGTCTCTGACCGAAATTATAGAAAATACATTTTATAATAAGTAAATCTGATTAAGAAAACATACACAGTAATACATATTATAAGTATGAAATATATATTTTTATGTTTGATCTATTAGTATCTTCAATGATATAATATAGATTCATTCAAGCTTAATTACAGGAATTGATTCCATTGAGAGGGTATAGGTTGCACTTTTAACCTGCCTATCGAGTGTCTCTTGCTCTTGTATGTAGAAAATGTCCAATCAAACCAGCGTTATTCCTGTTCAATTTATCGATCCATTCTGCCGTGAGTACTTGCTGCTTTCATTAGAGGCACCAGCACTATGTCGATCCCTTACAAACTGGCATCGCTAAGAACTTGGAGTAGAGTTTGTAATTTATAAACACTTGAGTTTGAATCCTATCTTTTAAAATTACGACAACATCGAAAATCTATACATATGTGCATGTAATTTGTTAAATACGTAAATTTCATACTTTGTGAAATTTCATTATCATCTCCTCTATTGTAAATATTTTCACTAATGATTATAGTAAGAGTTCGTAATGAAAAATGTTTCATAAACTCAAACAGATCTCTTAACTTATAGCCTTTCTAGACAATTCTATTTTTTACGCCATTCCTATGACTGCAAGTACAGTGTCATCAGTATTCAAATCAATCATTCACCTTAAACCTGTATACATCTTAGACAATTTCAGTTTTACCTCTTCTAAATAATAGTAAATCTATTATAGGCTTTCTATTCCATTCATTATACTAACCACTTCCTAAACTGAGACATGTTGTCGATGTAAGTAATAAATAGTTATTAGAGGCACAGTTTTCTCCAAATTTCGAACATTGATTTACAATAAATTATGCTTCAATGTTCTGACCATATCCCCATATAACTTTCTTTAAAGTAATTTACAGCTATATAATAATATATAGCAACATACATCGATATGAAGTGTTTAACACCATTCTATATTTTTTGCCACAATTCATAACATAATTATTGTTGTAATTATATAGTAGTCAAAGAAGATAACTTTAAATTCGGACACGATTCCGGCAAAATTTAGGGTGATTGGTTTAATCGATTACATTGACCCAAATATTTGAGTACGACTTCATTTTACTGCCTCCGACAGGATGTTAGGTAATGAATGTTTCGGCGGTGTTACAATGCAGACCGAAAGTATACGGAGTATGAGCTGCTCAGTTTTTTTCTCGAACGCGTTAACAAATGTAAGCTCGTTACCTCATGAAACTATCAATACAATGATGAATATAACAATCTAAAAAATTCATTGAATATTTTGTTGTGACTGGGAGCATCATTAAATTCATATTTATATACGAGTTTAATTTGCCTGTTTTCTGAGATGTCTCAGTAGTTTGCGTACCTGTAACTAAAGAAAATTCCTATTACACGAACAAAATCCGACGACAAATATCATATTCCGTAATAGATACTATGAATATATAATGTATTTTTATATGTTTATGTTTAATAATATCTTCAATGGTATGACATCGTGTCATTCAATGTAATGTAATTGAAATAGAGAACAATACCTCAAGATTAGAAAAAGGTAGTTTCCAATGAAAATCATTCTGATGAATAAGCGATACTATAAGCGTTATTCCTATGGCCATGACATAGGTACGATAATGAAATTTAGTTCATGGTAGACATCGCAAATAATACACAAAGAATATATTATTGGCATTTAATAAAGAATAAATATTGTTAGTTTGTTAATTACATATATCTGATTATATAAAAGACATGACATTCTGTTTTATCATGAAGTTATCTCAGTTATTTACCTTATACAACAAACTAAGTAGTCGGTATTGGGACATACAGCACGAGTAACATCCACTTTACTTTATACAGAATTATCATTTAATATCTGCATCAGATATTTCTCTACGCTCATTACAGTTTTGTGTGCTATTCATCATACAAAAGATATTAATAATCTAACGTTACAGCACGAAGGTATAACGCATGTTGTGAGGTATAGCGTTAATGGTGTCGCTGAATTTGTTCAATTGCTTCCTCTTCCCCGAAACCATGCATCACTATAACTATTTCATTTAAAATTATAAAGCAACATAGTAAATCTAGTCTGTTAAATGCAATTTATAAACAATTAAGATTCAATACTATTTCAAGCTTTACTGGAATATGTAAAAACTACACAAACGTACGTATAACTTTGTAACAACGTAAAATACATACTTTGTTACTTTCATTATCTCCTCTTTTATGAAAATGATTTCACTGACAATTACGATAAGAGTTCTTGAAGAAATATGACTTTCACAAATTGGGTGAGATTTCTTCACTTACAATCTTTCTAGAAAATTCTGTATTTCTCCAAATTCCTATGACCGTAAATACATCAATCAATCAATCAATCACCGAACTCCCTTTCACGTCTTAGAGAATTTCAGTTCTAGTTCCGCTTAATTATCGTAAATCTGTTATCATTGTTGGCTTTCTATTCCATTCATTATACTAACCACTTCCAAAACTGAGACAGCATATCCATGTGAGAAATAAATATTTATTACTGGCAATGTCTGTGAAGCGCGGTTTCCTAGAGTTCAATCACTGATTTACAATAAATTATACATCAATGCATGGCAACATATAACATTCTGTAAAATGACTTTCAAATAGGTATCAATATATAGCAACATACACCAGTACTTATTGTTTGGCACCTCTTTATGATATTTACATGTCAAAACATAAATATTTTCTTATTTTAAAATAGTTGGTAATGAAAATATAAATTACTGCAAATATGGGCACAGGTCCAGCAATTTTCTGGGCGTCTATTCAATAGTTTCCATGGAACGAGATGGTTGAGTGCGACTTTATTTCATTGCCTTCGACAGGAGGTAATACAATGATAATCTAGCCGGCATTTCAACATATACCGAAAGGAGATAGACGACGAGGTGCTTATGGATTTGTTATACCTGTTAAAGATTCTGTCATGTTGTTACCCCAAGAAATTATGATTCAACCGTTGAATATTATAATTATAAATTTTTTTCAGTAATAACATAATTATGTACGAGCATCAATTACCTTTTGTAGTTGTAGCATTAGTGGTTCCACCTAAAAATATATAAAATACGTATTATTATACAAAGAAAATCTAATTACAAAGTCATTTTCCATAACAGATGTTATGAATATACAGTATATCATTTTTATGTTTACTCTAACAATACTTCCAATAGTATGTGATCGTTTCATTTCATACGAATTCATATAATATCATTGGCATGGACAACTATGTAGCTGTAATTCATAGCTTTAATGTTGTCAAACAATGGTATGATTCGTTCACCTGCTTCATATTCCCCAAAACCATGCATAACTATAACTATTTGCTTTTCAATTATGATGCAATACAGTAAAACTAGGTTTCCTAAATGCAATCTATAAACACTTAAGTTTCAATATTCTTTTGAAATTTGCAACAATGTGCAAAATATGCATTTACGTGCGTGTAATTTTATAAATTCTTAAATTCATACTTTGTAACTTTGTAATTTTCATTATTATCTCCTCTCTTGAAAATGATTTCAT
>NC_068987.1:24952350-24956726 GCF_001194135.2 Octopus bimaculoides | reverse complement strand
CATTAGTGGTTCCACCTAAAAATATATAAAATACGTATTATTATACAAAGAAAATCTAATTACAAAGTCATTTTCCATAACAGATGTTATGAATATACAGTATATCATTTTTATGTTTACTCTAACAATACTTCCAATAGTATGTGATCGTTTCATTTCATACGAATTCATATAATATCATTGGCATGGACAACTATGTAGCTGTAATTCATAGCTTTAATGTTGTCAAACAATGGTATGATTCGTTCACCTGCTTCATATTCCCCAAAACCATGCATAACTATAACTATTTGCTTTTCAATTATGATGCAATACAGTAAAACTAGGTTTCCTAAATGCAATCTATAAACACTTAAGTTTCAATATTCTTTTGAAATTTGCAACAATGTGCAAAATATGCATTTACGTGCGTGTAATTTTATAAATTCTTAAATTCATACTTTGTAACTTTGTAATTTTCATTATTATCTCCTCTCTTGAAAATGATTTCATGATGATTACAGTAAGATTATACATCAATGTTTTAGCAAAGCCACATATAATATTTTTTAAAACGATTTTCAAATATGTATCAATATATAGCAACATATATAAATACTTATTGCTTGACACCTCTTTATGATATTTATAACATGTCAAACATAAATATTTTCGAATTTTATACTAGTTCGTAATGAAAATATGAACTGCTGCAAATATGGGCACAGGTCCAGCAATTTCCTAGGGGATCTATTCAATCAATTACGTATTTATAATATTTAAAACATTTCAAAACAAATGTTTTCGTATTTTTATAATAGCTCGTAAGGAAAATATGAATTGCTTCAAATATGGGCACAGGTCCAACAATTTTGTGGAAGATCCTGTTCAGTCGTTTAAATTAGCCCATATATTTAAGTGTGACTATATTTTACCGCCTGGGACAGGAGTTAATGCAATGATAATCTCAGCGGCATACTGAAAAGAGGCAGATAACGAGTCTATCAGCATTTTGTTCGGCGCGTTAAATATTCCGTCAAGTAGTTACCTAAATAAACTATCAATAAAACTATGAAGAGTTTAATTATAAATTTCTTTGAATATTAACGTATTTATATAAGAACATCATTTGCCTTTTATTTGGTTTGAGGTTGCACAAAAAATATATATAATACATATTATTATACAAAGAAAATCTGATTGCAAAGACATATTTCGTAATAGATATTATAATATAGAATATATCATTTTATGTTTACTATAATAATACCTTCAATGGCATACTATCATTTCATTCAATACGAATTCATACAATATCATTGTCATGGACGACTATATCTGAAGATGAGAAAATATGTAATTCCCAATGAAAATCGTTTTAATGAACGAGTGATTTTATAAGCATTATTTCCATGGCAATGTCTTAGCTATGATAATGTTAGTCACCTCATCTTAGAAATGTAGTTTCCAATGAAAATCGTTCTAATGTACGCTTGTTTCTATAAGCACTACGGAATGTTTATTATTGTTATTTTATATACAATAAATTTTGTTAGTTATTGTAATTATATATTTCGGTTTTTATGAAAGACACGACATCCAGTTTTATCATGAAGTTTTCTCAGTTATTTACCATATAAAACAAGGCAGATGGGTATTGGAACATACCAGTAACACAAACATCCAGTTTAATTTATACACAATTATCATTTAATGTCTTTATCAGATATATCTTGGGATTCCTTGTCAGATTGGGTGCTATTCATCATAGAGAAGCTATTAATAATGCAAGATTAGAGCTCAAAGTTACAGCGCATACTGTGAAGCATAGTTTTAATGTTGTCACAGAATGGTATGATTTGTTCAACTGCTTCATATTCCCCAAACCCATGTGAACAATATATTTTGAAGCTATGGCTGCAGGAGCTGTGCTTAGTTGTTTACAGTCGCTAACCAAGGATCAGTATTAAGGAATGAGAGTCAGCTGTTAAGGTACGCGTATATGTATATTATTCATATTATTATATGATTGAACGCCACGCATCCATTTCCAAGTAAGTTTTATGGTAATAATCCTGATGCGACACTATTCTTTCACTATCTCTATTTCTCTCTCTTTCACTTTCTATATTATTTTTTATCTCCCATTCTTTCTCTCTTATTCTTTCTCCAATTCTTCTCCTCCTCCTTCACCGTTCTCTATCTGTCCTTCTCTCCGCCTCACTCTTCCTCCTTGACTCTATCGATCCTCACACTGACCAGCGGCCATCTTTCTTCTCCTAACTCGAATTTCTTTCTTCTCATTAAGCTACAGGGATAGCATGCATTTGTGTCTGTCTTCGGACAAAGCTTGTTTCTCCAGCGTTCATCACTTCACCTCCTTATGACTTAACAGCCCTTACTGTTTGTTTTCACTGTCGTGTTTTTGTTACTAACTTTGACCCTCCACAAATCCCAAATTTTATTTAATTTGCTTTGCGGGAGCAACTGTTTTGATGAAGACGCATCTTGTCCTAATGCTCGAAATGCGAAGTAGATAAAGCAGTGGACAACTGATGAAGGGATTGTTCTTTATGTTGTCTGTCTTGTTTTTCTATTTGTTTCATTCGTTGTTCGCAAAAATGTTCGTTTTCCATGTTTTTGTATTTCATGTTCTCGTATCTCATGTTGTTTACGTTTTGTGACGTCCTGTACCCACATATGCATGTGCATATACACATATATGTAAGTATGTACATTTATGTATATATGCATATATATATTATTTATATTATAATATGATTAAACGCCACGCATCCATTTCCAAGTTCAATCTATAGTTACCTTGATACTTTGGTGAATGGAGTTAGCTATGTACTGGATGATGTTCATCGCATTTCTCTCCGTTTCCTCGGTACTGTCATATGGGGTTGCCCTAACTAGAATATTGATATCATCTACATACCTACAATAAATTGATACTGTTATAGATTTTTCGTCCAAGGATTGTCTGAATTTTCTGTTCCCACCGGGTCATGAAAAGGCCGGCCAATCCTCCAGTCACATCCTTGAACCTGCATATATATTTTCTTGTCAAATTTTACTATGTGGTTTTCAAGGTAGTTTTCAAGCGAGCACCTATACCATGTGCAGGTATTCTTTTCACCTAATTGTTGTTCTCTGAGTCCTGAGAAGATATGGTCAAGCCACCTCAGCGCTCTGTGGTGCTCTTTTTTTGCTGCCGAGGTGATGATTAGTGATCTTCCCCGTTCAGATGTAGTGGGGCAGAATATACAGTGTCCCGAAATTAAGGCCCCTGAAGTTTCAGGCTTTAAGAGTTATCAATAAATGTGATAAGCTATGAAAATTATACATCATTATAAAAAATTCGTGTTTCTTCTTTGTGTTTCAGACTAAATAAATTCAAACTTTGGAGTGTATCTGGTTCCGTCGAACTTTGAAGTTTATCTTGTTCCGTCGAACTTTGGAGTGTATCTGGCTCGTAAATCGACTTCAAAATCCAGTCAGTTATGGTTTAGGCAACGGTTACAAGCGCTGAAAGGTCTCACTTTGTTTTTGTGCCCTCGTGTGTTAAAATTAACAACTAGCTATACATTAGTGATATTCTGGAAGCTGAACAGCTTCCATGGGCGAATGTGCACTTTCAAGACGCACCTTGGCGCCTCCAACAAGACTCGGCACCATCTCACAGCTTCAAACAGTCACAACAACACTATTCCGCCATTTATAGGCAAGAATGCATGGCCCTCAAGAAGCCCCGATCTCAATCCGTTGGATTTTTCTGCTCGGTTCATTTTGAAGATGAGGGTCTCGAGTACTCCTCATACTTCGCTCGACACTGCGCCAGGAATGGATTTCGATTCTGCAAGAACAGCTGCTTGCCATATGTGAAGCATTTGCACTTAGACTTAAGGCTGTGATTTGAAACAGAGGTAGTATATCGAATAAATGTGGTATTGTCATAATTGTGTTTCCTTTATGATTATACTGCAATGCTAGATGTGAAATATAACAATATTTTACTTTGACAAAATTTTTAAAATGTTGGTTGCCTTAATTTTGGGTCACCCTATGCTTGAGTTTGACCCCAAAGTCTCAGGCAGAGAAACACAGCCTCTGTAATGGGCTAAGAAGAAAGATATTGAAAGGGTTCCAAGCTGCAACGAAAGGGCTTTGACAAACAAAAACAAAACAAATGGATCAATGTTTAACCAAATTAATCAAACAATCGATTAGTTAGTTGGATATGCAACCAATTGACTAATAATAAATTGAACTAGTGAAATTGAACTAGTGTGTTAATAATATTGGCATAATGACACTCCCTACATACAACAATACATACACACACTTACACACACACACACAAGCACACACACACACACACACACACACAC
>NC_068987.1:24948627-24952268 GCF_001194135.2 Octopus bimaculoides | reverse complement strand
TATATATATGTATATATATATATATATATATATATATACGCACACATACATTCAAACATATAAATCAAGACCTTGGAGGACGTAGGCGTGGCTGAAACAAGGGACACTATGGAGTGGGTACAGGAGCTTCGGCATAGCGAAGCAGTTCCTTAACAAGGAGAATGCCAGAAGGTCGCTGTTCAGTCCTCTCCTCAACGTTTCGGGTTGGCGAAGACAGAACTTGAGGATGGCGCGAGTGGCAGGCGCGAGGATCGGTGAACAAAGGATAAGAACTTTCGGGACACCTGCACCTTGAAGAATAATAATCATACGTTCGAGACGTAAACCGCAAGCCCTCTCCATCGTACCTCCGATTTGGATGAGTTAATCCCGAAGCCGATCCTCGTCAGAAAGCAAACCACTGATCGGGGATCGTGACAGACACTCTCTACGGGTCCGCTTAGCCCGTCGCATTGTCCAGGTGCCAGACGTTGAAAGGAGCCGCCATGCTTCGAGCAATGCCGCCACTCTGCGACTGGTAAACTAGCGGGTAGGCAGCGGTGGCACCAGAAATTTGTGACTATTCTCAACTATCGCTAATTATAGAACAGTCAGCCATCATTCATTAACGAGTATGACTTGATAATGTTTCCTTATTGTTGCTTATTGCTTTAGATGCCCAGAGAGTCGCAAGTTAAAATTGACAACTTTTCATTACCCGAAACCTTGGTCCAGTTAAACATCCAGGATGTAACAACTGGAAGGAAAAAGGGCTGCATCAACACCTAGCTAGCGATCATAACAACTGAGCCCATCAACAGATACGTAATTTGAATTGTCTTACTCAAGAATACGACACAATGCGCTGTATGGTCTACCCTTGACCTTGTAATCATGAACAGAACATCCTAAGCACTATATGACGCGCCGACACCGCTAACTATAACCTGTTACAAACAATGTCCCCATGAAAAATATCTTCACATATTCAGATGTCAGCATACTTTCTCTTTCCTTCTCTCTCTCTCTCTCTCTCTCTCTTTCACCCTCTCTCTCTCTCTCCCTCTCTCTCTCCCTCTCCTTTCTTTCTGTTTATCTCTCTTTAATAAATTCCTATGCGTACGATGAGAGCTGAAAATGTGTGGTTTGATTATGAAGGTGTGATGCTACAGCTGTGAAGTCTTGCTTGCATTAATTTCAACCCTTCTTGTTAATAACTATTTTGTTTCTTTCTTTCCAGGTAAAATTAACACCCGACTGTTCAAAGAAGACTCTAACTGGTAGTGACTTCTCAACTAATAGTATTTTTCTTGAAAATAGACAAAATTTGGAATCGTCAAGAAGTATATGGACTGCATGATGGTCTATATTGAAATATAAACCTCGTTTGGTCACATTCCATGACAGTATTTTGGTCAGGCTACGAAATTTTCTGCCGACCTTCGTTAACATATACCTTAAATATATAGTCGCTGATTTTGTTTTCTCATTTTTATGTTTCAAAAACAGGAGAATACAAATTCAAGTTCTTATTCCTCCTCACTCTTCAAACATTTTCCTCATACAGCTTCTTTTATATGTAGCTTTTGCATTTTCATCCTGATACATAAATGCATACATACGTACATACATACGTCCATACATACATACGGCGCCATCAACATCGGACGTGAAAATGTAGAGGACCGTTTAAAAAGTTCGTTCTGAACGCCTTCCCCTAGAAAAATACCGACTTCTCCAGCCTAAATCGGTAACCGGTTTATTTCTCCAATAATTAATAAGAGAAACACCTTTTACTCACCAATGTAGCGTTATCCTGAACAGATTCTAAAATATACATCTACACCACCTGGAATCTCTCTAACATGATTATGGTTGAAACTAATACCAACACAAATGAAACTAACAACGTTACCACCGTTGAAAACAGATCTACTTCACCTGTAAATTATTTAAGAAGACGTAAGTACTCTTTTCGTTTTACTTCGGTGCTATGAAAAATCCCGAGACGACCCTTCAATCGGATACATGAAGCGGTTAAAACAATATTGGGATGAAGCTCATCCTAACTTCGATACCTTCACGGCGAAACAACTCCGACAACAAGTATCTTTAGTAAAAAAAACAAATCAACTTATCCTCGATCCTCCCAAAAAACTGAGAATGGGCCAAAATCTGCCAGAAGCGGTGTAAAAAATAATGTAAATAAACCATACCGCTATCGCTAAATTCGAGTGTGTCTCCAAATGTAGCTGACTCAGTAGCGAAAACTACGGAATACATTCAACTCAAAAACATTTTAAAATCACAATTCGCAAAAAAAATTTTGAAACTTTCTCAAAGCTTTCGTTAAGCAACAGACCATTCCCAACAAGAGTGAGAAAAAATCCAACCGATCTAATGTTTAAAGTTATCAACGATGTCGCTGGAGAGCACATGGAATCATGTGAAGTTAATTACTGGAATATAATTACTCTTACATGCACAGCCGCTATTACTCTTAAAGAACACCTAGGAGAAATCTAGAGTGAACAAAGTAACGAAATTACTAAAGGGAAACAACCTAGATGGAAAACAAAACTTGAAGAAAACATCAACTTGCGCCGCCATATAGGATGGCTAACTACAACAATAAAATGTAAGGAAAAAAGTGAGTTTACAGCTCAGCAACTCCACCTTAGACAAAAATTACTGAAACTTTATAGCAAATCTTCACGACGTGCTCTTGAGGGAAAGCTAATCACTTTAAAATATGAACTCAGGACGATGAGCGAGAAATTCCGTTATCGCATGCAAACTTTTGAACGAGCCAGTATCAAATCGCAAGTTTGCTTCCAACCCACAAGCATTATACGGAGAGATGAGGAAAGAAAACATTACCATTAAGAAAGCTCCCTCCCAAGAAGATCTACAATCATTCTGGTCAAAAATTTGACGAAAAGAGGGATTTCTACCTGAATGCATTATGGTTAAATACAATTGAGAGAGAATACTGTACTAACACTAACAGTAATACACACAAAATTGATGCAGAAACCTTCGCTATAGTAGTAGGCAAACTGAAAAATGGGAAGGCACCTGGATTATAGTGGATATTGGTTCAAGAAGCTGATATTCTATAGAAACCACTTGATATGTATGTTCAAAAGGACTGATATACCAAATTGTCTTGCTACAGCAAAGACAAATCTGGTTGCCAAAAATGAAAACACCGAAATGGCAGTAAACTACAGGCCCTTTGCTGACCTAAGCATTATGTACAAACTGTACACTAGTTGTCTCAACCAATTCCTCCAGGAACATGGTGAGTCGAACAACATCGTGACTGATAAACAGGCTAGTGTAAAGAAGGGAGTGTGGAGATGTGCCGAACAACTTTTAATAAACAAAACTGTACTATCTGAAGTAAGAAAACAGCGTAGAAACCTTGGGACAGTGTGACTTGACTATAAGAAGGCATTCGTCTTTATCCCTCATTCATGGCTGTTGAAATGCCTACATCTTTGTGTGGCAAAAGTACCTACCACCCTAATCGCTGCTACAGAGAGACTCACAAAGACATGGACAGCAATTCTCACCCTTCCAACTGAGAACTGTATTAGATGGGCCTTAGAATGATGTATGATATCATTCATGCAGCACCTGCTGAAGAACAACAGTAA
>NC_068987.1:24944857-24948486 GCF_001194135.2 Octopus bimaculoides | reverse complement strand
ATATAAAGGCATTTCAAAGGGAATGGTATCACTAGGCAGCACCTGCTGAACATCAGCAATAAAAATAAGGAATATTCCAGGGAGATAGTATTTCTGTACTTCTTTTCATTTTGGCACAGAATCCATTATCGTTCCTACAGCAGAAAACAAATGGTTACATGCTAGGATATTTAACTGCTATAAATATCAATGTAACTCATAATTTCTTTGTAGACAACCTCAAGATTTATGCTAGAAGTGTTAACAATGCCAAAAAACAACTGAAATTAATAACATTTTCAGTTGATATAAGCATGGAATTTTACCAAAAGAAATGTTCATATTTGGTTATAGAACGAGGAAAGTCAATCGCCCAAACCCAAAACTTATGCATCAACGGTCAAGCTATCTCCCCCATTCCACACAAAGAATATTACAAGTACCTAGGCATATTTGAAAATGTATCATACAAAAGCACTGTGAATAAAGATAGGGTGACCCAAGAATATTACGCCAGAGAATATGGCAGTCAGAACTCTACTCTTACAACAAAACAATATCCCACAATACATTTCCATTACCAGTGCAGATCCCAACATTTGGGATACTTGATTGGCCTGTAGAGGAAATCTACTCCATAGATATCAAAATCCGCAAAATCCTGACAGCAACTGGGAAATTCCACAGAAACAGTGATGTTGACAAGCTCTACTTAAGAAGAAATAAAGGTGATAGAGGCCTGAGATCAGTGGAAATGGGCCTTCGGATGCCGTATGGTATCATTCAGGCAGCACCTGCTGAACAACAGCAGTAAAAATAAATATATAAATGCAGTGCTGAAAAGTGAAGTGAGCAATATTGCACAAGTTGGCAGTGAGCTCCTCAAGATGCACTCGATTCTTGATGATACAGCCCCAAAACAGCTGGGCTCCCTTACCTCAGAGAAGACCTAGATGGAAAGAACTCAGTATACAAAAAAGAGACTATACATGGATATGTTGCCCGGAAGCTTGAAGAAGACAGTAGAATTGACTCGAAGCGCAGCCTCTCTTTGAAACAAAACCACTACATCACATCACACTTTGAAGGCTATGCGTTTGCAGTCCAGGAACAGGAGATTGATACAAAGTATCTATTGAACAAGAGAGATAATGATGCTCTTGTAACCCCAAGGACCAACCGTATGTGTAGGCTATGTCATGTTTCTGTAGAAGACATTACGCATGTGATTAGCAGCTATCCTAAAATGTCATCACGGTACTACCTCCCTATGCGGCATGATGTTGTCGCAAAAACAATTTACAATACCAACCGCAAAAAAAGACTGTCCTGAAATAAACTTAGAAAATCCCTCTGTCAAATGTAAATATAACAGGCCAGATATTGTTGTTTGGGACAGAGGGGCAATGGTATGTACCATCATAGAGGTCAGCTGCCCTGCAGATATAAATATCTCTCTGAAAATCAAAGAAAAAGATATATATAGACAACTGCTTCAAAACCTTTAGCTTCTATATCCATAGTCATACCAATAATAATTGGAGCACTAAGTTTTGTTAGCAAATGCTTAAAGGAGAATCTGAATAAACAGGGATTTTCAGAAATAGACCGGCTAATTCGTACATTACAAGTGCAACCTGTGACTGGAAGAGTAAAAATATGCAAGACTTTTCTCAAGTTTTAAATGTGAATTTATCTGTGTTAACTACATCCTAAATATGGAGTCTTGTATCATTGTCAGAAACCGGCTACCTCCTCAATGGAAGATTTATGATAGTTAAAAAATATAAGAGACATACATACATGCATACATGCATACGTAGATACATACATACATACATACATGCATGCATGCATACATACATACATACATACATACATACATACATACATACATACATACATACATTCTCAATATGGAAAGCACTTATTAGCACTCAAGCGATTTGAATTTACACTCCGAAATTTTTATCAGGGACGGAGACCGCGAAGTAATGAGTGGCTATGAGAGAAATTCAGGTGATCAAATAAGGATACAATGATATATGTATGCATGTATTTATGTATGTACGTACATATATACATACATGTATATGCTAAACTGATAACACGATCTCTCTTTCTCTATCTCTCTATCTCTCTCTCTCTCTCCCTATATATATATATATATATATATATATATATATATTTATATAAATATATGCATGTATGTATGTATGTATGTATGTATCCATATTTGTAATAGAAAGTGTTAGTTTAGTAAAATAGTAAAAACATATTATATCACACGATACTCACCTGAAACTATGGCCACAACGACGATGAGAAGATATATAGTCTTCATGATGTTTACTTAAGAAAGTCAACGATCACAATAAAGTGGAGACTAAATTTTTTCTTTTATATATGTGTTCAGTGTTATCAAAGTGTTGATATTGATATAACTAAGATTATTGCTATTGGTTACATAAGTTCTTCTATACTAAATACTTTCCGGGGGATTCAGAATTAATTATAGACAAACAAATTAAAATAAATACTAATTCCATTGCTAATGCTACAACAACTACAACAACTATTAATACTACTACTAATAATAATAATAATACTTTCTACTATAGGCACAAGGCCTGAAATTTTGGGGGAGAGGGCAGTCGATTAGATCGACCCCAATATGTAACAGATACTTAATTTATCAACCCCGAAAGGATGAAAGGCAAAGTCGACCTCAGCGGAATTTGAACTCAGAATGTAGCGGCAGACAAAATACCGCTAAGCATTCCGTCAGGCGTGCTAACAATTCTGCCAGCTCACCGACTTTAATGATAATAATAATCCTTTCTACTAAAGGCACAGGACATAATTATAATGATCCTTTCTACTATAGGCACAAGTCGGAGAAGGGGCTGGTCGATTACATCGACGAAGGGCTAAGTTGACCTCGACAGAATTTGAACTCAAACCGTAAGGACGGACGAAATGCCGTTAAGCATTTTCCCACCGTGCTAATTGTTCTGCCAGCTCGCCAACTTCAATAACAACAACAACAACAACAACAACAATAACAATAATAATAATAATAATAATAATAATAATAATAATAATAATAATAATAACTGCTCTGGTGCAGTGCCAGACAATGGTTCTCATGGCCTCTTATCTTAATTGATTGGAAGTGTTATCGTGTACATTTTGTCTTGATATAAAATAATAATGATAATAATAATAATCCTTTCTAATGGAGGCACAAGGCGTCAGACTTGACCCTAGTGTTTCACTGATACTTAATTTATCGACCCTGAAAAGATAAAAGGCAAAGTCGACCTCGGTGGAACTTGAACTCAGAACGTAGCGACGGACGAATACCGCTAAGCATTTCGCTCGGCATGCTAACGATTCTGCCAGCTCGCCGTCATAATAATAATAATAATAATAATAATAATAATAATAATAATAATAATAATAATAATAATAATAACAACAACAATAATAATAATAATAATAATAATAATAATAATAATAATAATAATAATAATAATAATAATAATAATAATAATAATAACAATAATAATAATAATAATAATAATAATAATAATAATAATAATAATAATAATAATAATAATAATAACAATAATAATAATAATAATAAT
>NC_068987.1:24940468-24943494 GCF_001194135.2 Octopus bimaculoides | reverse complement strand
ACTTTCAATACAGTAAACATAAGAGCACCACAGCAAACCACAGCACATACCCAAGGCGCACAGAGCTGCGCTCGGTAGTGAAGTGAAAGCACGTTATAAAAATAAAACTACTGAATAATAATAATAATAATAATAATAATAATAATAATAATAATAATAATAATAATAATAATAATAATAATAATAATAATAATAATAATAATAATAATAATACGAACGTTAGAAGGAGACAATGGGGAAATGTTGCTCCTGATGTAAATCAAGCCAAGGAGTTCTGGAGCGGATTGTGAGGAAACAATGTGGTGCATAAAAGGGATGCAATATGGATAGGAACTATCAAGACAGAATTACAAGGAGGAAAAAAACAAAGGAATATTGTCATAATAACGGGTGATGTGAAAGAACAAGTGGGTAAAATGCCTAACTAGAAACCCCCCGGACCAGATGGGATTCATGGCTTCTGGTTGAAGAGATGCCACACGGTATATGAAAGACTAGCAGCCCAATGAATGAGTGTGTCCAGAAAGGTACAGTACCCGCATGGATGGTGACTGAAAGGACAACACTTGTAATGAAAGATAGAAGAAAGGAGAATATTGTGGGAAACTACCGTCCTATAGCATGACTAAACATAATCTGGAAGATACTCACTGGAATATGTGCGGCAAAGACATACACTTTCCTGGCAAAGGAAGAAATACTACCAAGGGAGCAAAAAGGATGTAGGAAGAGTTCTCAGGGCACCAAGAATCACCTGGTCATCGATAAAACAGTTCTGATGCATTGTAAAAAAAACATCAAACAAACATGTCTGTGGCTTGGATTGACTTTAAGAAGGTATGTGATATGATGCCTCTTTCTTGAATAGTTGAATGCCTGCGTATCGTTGAATGCCTGTGTATCATAAGAGGGTAAGATGGTGTTGAAATTCAACCCGAATGCCAAAAATTTGATTACCGCAATGAATATCAGGGCATGCGGTGGTTAAATATAGTGCGTCCATCGTCAAATGCACTAAGGAGGAAATATCAACACTGACGAGAACGTTGATGATACTGCACGGGACGCTACACCCTAATGCAAACGTAAACAGACTCTATAGGAAACAAAACAATGGTGGCAGAGGACTAATTAGTATAGACCATTGTATAAGGATAGAAAGGAGAACGCTTGCCGAGTATTTGATAAATAGTGATGAAGACCTGCTGGAATATGCCGCGAAAGATATGGGTGTAAATGCTGATGAAATGGTGGGAAACGAAGAGTTTAACCAAAGAGCTGAGGAGAAGAGAAAAGAAGACCTTCTTGAAATGAGAATGCATGGACAGTTTGAAAGAAATACACAGGACGTTAAGAATAATACAGCATCGTGGGCATGGATTGAGCGAGGTACCACCGAAAGCTTGATCATTGCAGCATTAGACCAGGCTCTCGCTACTAATTCCGTGAAGTATAAGATCTATAAAACTTCTGACACCCAAAAATGCAGACTCTGTGGAAGACTGTGGAAAATGTGACCCACTTGGTAAGTGGATGTGAGAGCCTTGCACAAAAAGAATACAAGTGCCGCCACGATAAAGTGTGTGTGTATTTTCATTGGCTTTTATGTCGTAAATACTAATATGAAGTAACAGAGAACTGTTACGAGCATGTACCAAGTCAAGTTATGGAGGAGGCTGGAAAAGTAACGATATTCTGGGGCTATGATTTTCCGATGGTTTGTGTAATCGAAGAGCGACTAATACTTTCAGATCATTGATGTAGCCATACCAAATGACATGAATCTTGTAAGTAAAGAGGTTGAAAAATCACCAAGTACTCCGAATTGAAAGTGGAAATGGCAAGATTATGGAATTCGAGAGGGTAATGTAAAAGTGATACCAGTGGTGTTCGGAGCATTGGGCTCAATCCCATTGAAACTTCAAAATTTCTTAAGGCAACTAGAAATCCCATGCAAGATTGATGTCTTGCAAAAAGCAGCATTATTGGGCACAATGCACATCTTAAAGAAAGTATTATCTGTCTGAGGTCCTTGTTGTGACTTGAGAGATAACTAAAGACTCCGGTGAAGGATTGAAATTTGGCGGGAGAAGATCACTCGACCACATCGATCCCAGTGCGTAACTGATACTTAATTGATCGACCCCGAAGAATGAAAGGCAAATTCGACCTCGGCGAAGTTTGACCTTAGAATACGAAGTCGGACGAAATGCTGCTAAGTATTTTGCACTGCGTGCTAATAATAGTAATAATAATAATAATAATAATAATAATAATAATAATAATAATAATAATAATAATAATAATAATAATAATAATAATAATAAATGCCTAGATGCAGTAATGCCCGGATGCAGTAATGTCCGGATGCAGTAATGCCCGGATGCAGTAATGTCCGGATGCAGTAATGCCCGGATGCAGTAATGCCCGGATGCAGTAATGCCCGGATGCAGTAATGCCCGGATGCAGTAATGCCCGGATGCAGTAATGCCCGGATGCAGTAATGCCCGGATGCAGTAATGCCCGGATGCAGTACCAGGCAGTGGCTCTCATGGCTTCTAATCTTGATTGGAAGTATTATCATGTACATTGTTTTGTCTTGGTATAAAAAGATGGACTACAGCAAATATTCTGCTCAATACCACAGATTTGCTTGTCAGTTGTTTGACCTGAACCATTTGAGCATGTCGCTTTGTGGCTGATGATATGTGCATCTCTGATCATGAGCAGAAGTAGTGGGGGAGCATCATAGCCATGTGTTGGGAGGAATTCTTTGGGGTTTGAATAATTCATCTTTGGAAACATGGGTGTTTTGCTCAACATCCTTAAACAACCTTTATTCAAGGACCTTTTGAGCAGGATGGGCTACTTGACCTGAAGAAAATTCCAGCTGGGCCCCACCTGCGAGGTCATGCGCTGTTTATCTTGATATGAGATCACTATGTTGTGCACATATGGTTGTGATGCATGTGCTTGGTGTACCTTTATCAGACGGGTAGTCATGATGGGTATAGTGGGCTTCGTAT
>NC_068987.1:24925588-24936594 GCF_001194135.2 Octopus bimaculoides | reverse complement strand
GGAAAAACTTTCAAAATACAAAGACCTGGAAATAGAGATAACTCGAATGTGGAATCTAAAAACAGAAACAATTCCTATCATAGTAGGTGCCTTAGGTATAATAAAAAAATATTCAGACAAATACATAACAAAAACACCAGGACTTACAAATATATATAACATACAGAAAATTGCACTACTGGGTACTGCACACATTCTACGCAAAACACTTTCAATACAGTAAACATAAGAGCACCACAGCAAACCACAGCACATACCCAAGGCGCACAGAGCTGCGCTCGGTAGTGAAGTGAAAGCACGTTATAAAAATAAAACTACTGAATAATAATAATAATAATAATAATAATAATAACGAGCCTGTGAGTCGTAGAGAAGGAATTGGAGAGGGCATGTGCTCCTGGGGTTTCAGGGAAATCTCAGACAGTGCGGTTCCTCGTTTATCGCTAGAGGCTTTCCTGTATCAGGAGGCCCACATCTCTATCATCTCCGCCACTTTTTGAAACCTTTGCATGCTATGCGCATGTTAATTTCTTTTTTTAGGGTATACTGTGCATACCTACTTTCTTTCATTTTTTCTTACTTCATTATATGTACATATGTCTTTATATTGTCCTCCTCATCTTTCGTTCTTGTGGCTAATAAATGAAATTATTATTATTATCATTATCATTCAGTAGTCTTATTTTTATTACGTGCTTCCACTGCTCTACCGAGCGCAGCTCTGTGTGCCTTGGGTTTGTGTTGTGGTTTGTTGTGATGCTCTTATTATTGTTACTGGATTGAAACAGCTTTACGTAGGACGTGTGCGGTGCCTACTAGAGCTATTTCCTGTATGTTGTATATACTTGTATGTCCTGGTGTTTTTGTTATGTATTTGTTTGAGGCACGTGGCCCAGTGGGTAGGGTGTTGTACTCACAGTCGCGAGATCATGGTTTCAATTCCTAGACCGGGTGATGCGTTGTGTTCTTGAGCAAAGCACTTCATCTTACGTTGCTCTCCGATCACTTCGACACCTGACGCGTAGTACACCGTGCACCTGTTCAGACAACATCGATTTGATGGAGTGTGAGCTAATGTGCGGTACGAACATTTGATCATTATAAACAAATCAGTTGTGCAGGTCGGTCGAGAAGCTTAACGCTCATACGTCACCTTCGACGGGAGGGTTAATCATTATCATTATTATTATTTCCTCTTTATCACAGGTTTTTTTTGAAGTTCCTAGAGTCTTGCAGGCGTAGCGGACTTACTACCTACTGCCTACGGTACCATGTTGTTAGTTTTTTACAGCTATCTAATACTTTCCTGATTATTCTGGCCGTGCCAAAGAGGAAAATATTTTGTAACAGTCCACTGGGCACTCTATTCCAATTTCCTGTATATTCCTATTGATGCCTTCTGATACCGTTCCCAAGAACCCAGCAATGATTGGCACTATCTTCCCCTTCATTTTCCATAGCCGGGCTATTTCGTACTTACGAGGGTTGTATCTATCTATCTTTTCGTCTTCCTTCTTGACTATTCATGGGTCAAAAGGGCATGCAGCATCGACTATATAGCGTATGTGGAGCACCTTGTCCGCCACCACTAGGTCCGGTCTGTTATACTCTAGCACCTGATCTCTTTGGATTGGGAAATACCAGAGTATTTTGCTAGTCTCCGACTCCACCGCTATTTGCGGTCTGTGCTCATACCACGTCTCGCCTCTCTCTAGCTCCCACTTTTCGCACAGTTTCCAGGGTGACACTTTTGCTGCCTGGTCGTGTCGCCACAACTTGTGGTTTTGGGAAAGTCTAGGACATTCGTTCATGATATGGGCAATAGTTTCATCCACCCTATTGCAGATGCGATACAGCGGAAACACTTGCTCATTCCTAAGGTTGACCCTCCAATTCATGGCCAAAGCTTGGTCCTGCGCAGCCAGTATAGTGCTTTCAGTCACTTTTTTTAGGGTTGCTTTCATCAGCCAATCCCACCTATTTTTCCAGCAACTTCTGCTGGGGTTACAAGGAATTGATTGTGTAGTCCCTTCTTGCGTAATTCTTCTTCATGTCCTTTTTACTTTTCTTCCTTTGTCTTCCGGTTTTTTTTTCTTCTGCTCTCAATACTCCCTCGTTCCTAACCGTCACTAGTAATGTTTCTCTACTTTGGACTAGGTATCTCATTAAGCTCTCGATTATTATTATTATTATTATTATTATTATTATTGTTGTTATTTTATTATTATTATTATCATTATTATCATCATCATCATCATCATCATCATCATCATCATCATCATCATCATCATCATCATCATCATCATCATCATTGTTATTAATGCAGCGAGCTGCTAGAATCGTAAGCATGCCGGGCAAAATGATTAGCTGCATTTCGTCTGTCTAGAGTTCAAATTCCGCCGAAGTCTACCTTGCCCTTCATTCTTTCGTGGTCCATGATATAGGTACCAGTTAAACTCTGGGATCGATGTAATCGACTTTCCCCCTCCACTGAACTTGCTGGCCTTGTGCCAAAATTTGAAACCATTACTGTTATTATCACCGTTTAACATTTGGTAGTTTCAAGAAAATTATACTGCATCACCTGCTACACTTCTGTGACGCTGGGATGTGCAGCATTGTATGTTCTGTTTTGTTGTTGTTGGGAGTGTGCAAACTCTTCCCAGTATTGTATTGCTTCAGTTCCTTTTTTATGGGATGTGGTGCAATCTTTTGTTGTATTAATGTCTATATTGTGTGCTTTGCGTTTAGTGCGTTAGGTAAATTGCCTACCGGTGGTAGTTTATTTCACTGGATATTTGCTGTGTCTTGTGTTTGTGGATTGTTTTGTTTCGGTTGTGTAATCGAATTGATAGTGTCTGGCGTAGGATGCAGGTTGTTTCTTGCAGTGCTCGATTTTGTAGTGTTGAGGGTTCAGATATAGCTTCAACGTTTTTCTTCATATGTTTTTTATCATGCCCAATGTGCCAATTATCAATTTTTATTTATTTATTTCATCAGGAGATTAATGAAGAAGTGGAACACAGAGTTAACATTATATGGTCACTTTTTAGAGAGGGTTAACTTTATTTCAGGGAGAGAGTCTATCGTCATTGTTGTTTGCGATTTGTATGATACCCCTCACACAGATACTACGGAAAGTGACAGATACTACGGATTTGTATGATGATACCCCTCACACAGATACTACGGGAAAGTGGAGAAAAATTAAATCACCTGTTATATATGGATGACTTAAAGATCTTCGGAAAGAACGAACGTGAAATAAATGGTCTAATTTCAACAGGGCAAATATTCAGTCAGGATATCGAGATGGAGTTTGGGATTAAAATGTGTGGCGTGCTTATCATAAAAAAAGGCAAAGTAGTGTCGTCTGATGGTGTAGAACTACCCAACGGGGAGAGAATCAAGGATGCTGAGATTGAAGAATATAAGTATCTGAGTATTTTGGAATATGACAAATTTAAGGGGCGTGGGAGAGTGAAATGAAGGAAAGCTTTGGGCGAGAATATCTAAGAAGAACCAAATTAATTATGGGAAGTAGACTCAATGGAAAGTACAAGATCAGAGTAATTAATGCATGGGATATTTCCCTAATGCGATACAGTGCAGGTGTTGTTAGGTGGACGAAGAATGAGCTTGAGGAAGGATGACAATGAGCGAGGAACTTCACCCGATAGATAGTATGTGTCTAGAAAAAAAGGGAGGAAGAGGCTGTCGGCGAGAACAGTCTGAAACGGTACATCAAACAGTAGAGTGAATCTTTGCTTGCCGCAGCTAGAAATACCAACATAATAAGTACCGAAAATGTGATGCACTGAAAATTATTTAAGAAACAAGAGGAAGCACAAAGAACAACTGGAAATGAATGCAGAGACAATACCTCAGAGAAATCGAAAAGAAAGACAAGATTAACACATGAAGATGGATAAGGAAAAGGGATCTGAAAGGATGAACTGAGGTATTGATATGCAACGCCCAGGAACAAGCTCTGAGAACTAATAACACCAAGTTCCAAATAAATAACAGCAGTTAATGGCCCTCTTGTACGATGTGTGGCACCAAAATCGAAACAATCACACATGTTGTGAGTGAAGGTAGCAAACTGGCCCAAATGCACTACAAAAGGATGCACGATAACTGGTTAAGTTTACTCACTGGAGACTGTGTGAAAAGTATGGTCTAAGAAGAGCACGGAAATGGTACAAACATGAACTGGAGGGTGTCACTGAGAACAATAAATATATGACCTTCTGGGATTTTCAGTTCAATGTGACTCCCCAGCTGATGCTCGGAAACCAGAAATTGTTTTGGTAGATAAAAGGAAAATGGAAACTAAGATCATAGATATTGCCATACTTGAGGATGCACTTTCTACCTCATTAGTTATTCATGCAGTAACGCTTTTGACATATGATCGCATTCAAAAGTATCATACATGAACATATATAACGATATATATGTATTGCTGTATTTAGGGATGGTCAATCTTTTTTTTTTTTTTGTCAAATAGCACACGGTTTCACATCAGGCATCTTGCAACACAAATTCATAAACACCGACACAAGCACATAATACCTGAATACGGACAATACTCCTACAAGCACAAAAGTCCTGAACACAAACACTATATACACACACGCGCAACACGCATAGACAAAGATAACTTTCACCCACAAACATTCACTATACTCATGCACACTATTTGGTCACAGACACACAAACACACACATACACATGTACACACACCACTTGAAAAAGCACACATCAGCTGCTACACACAAAACACACACACGCACACCCGTTAGAGTCGCCCTCATTCACACACACACATACACACTCACACACACTACTCTCACATACACACACACGCTTGCGCACCTTAGTTCGTTGGCATCACCATTATTATCTTCCTTTCATTCAGCCACTTTTTTTACACAGTCATCTCCCCATATTGGACCGCTGAAATCTACAGTTTTTCTCTCTCCGTTTTTTTTTTCTTTCATTCTCTCTCTATTTTTTCCTCTTATTCCTTTCTGTCGAAGAGCGTAAGCTCGACACGTAAAAGACCAATACACCTGCTTGTTGTTCCTACATTTGTCTTCGTTTTTTTCTGTAAATTTGAAAAGTGAAGTCGAAATATTTTTGGTATACCAAGTCACATACACTCCCATTTATTATTGCAGTCATAAATGTAGTGAGTCATTCAATCGATCTGTTGAGAACCAAAGGTGATTTAGTTCAGCAATCGTGATAAAAAATGTTTACGACAATAATCTTCAAAGCGTTACTTCAACGATCTAATGCTACATACATACCATTTTAATGAAAATCAAGATATATGGGCGGGGTGGGGAACTCAAAAGAAAGTCGTTTTAAATTTTAACTGCCACAAATTGATTAAGGCGCAGGCGGTGCTGTGTGATAAGAAGCTTGTTTCCCAACTACATGGTTTCGGGTTCAGTTCTACTGCACCTTAGGCAAGTGTCAACCTCGGGCTGACCAAAGGCTTGTGAGTGGATTTGGCTGACGAAAATTGAAAGAAGCCCTTCGAATATATATATATATATATATATATATATGTATGTATGTATGTATGTGTATGTGTATAAGTTGATGTATATATGTCTTTACGTCCCCGAAATTTAGTGATTCGGCAAAAGACACCGATAAAATAAATACTAGACTTACAAAGAATATATCCTGGGATTGATTTGTTCGACTAAAGGCGGTGCTCCAGCATGGTTGCAATCAAATGACTAATACAAGTAAAAGAATAAAAGAATACACAAGCAGAAATGAGTTCAAAATAAAATAAAATAAAATAAAACGAAAAAATAAACAAATAGTCAATTTGTATTTTATGTTATTAAAAAAAAGACTTTTCAGTGCGCGAGTCATGTATCTACTTGTTTATGAGGAAACATGACAGTTTAAGATACAGCATTTGATTAAAAGTGTTAAAACATCCTGGAGATTGTTTTTATCAGTAAAACTACAAACGCCCCACCACCACCAACAACAACAACAACAGCACAACTACCACCATCACCAGTAACATCGTCAACATCAGCTTCATCATCGGGTCATCGAGGTCATACTGAGACAAGGGTATTTCTCAGGTTAGCAGATAGGCATAGTCGTACAAGGAATTGCCCAAACAAAATTGCAAAACTTTAAAAATTCTGGCGCAAACCATCTATAAGATCATTGAAAAAAAATAATGCATAAAATTATATGCACATTTTGTTGCCGCTTAACATACCGCGTTTAGTTCACTTTGTAAATGAATTACCTAAACAATTATCTACCGTAAGTGGCTTTTAAAGAACTCAAATCATTCACAGAAAATATTTCTCAATATTCTTCAACCTTGCTAAAACTAAGAAATTCCATGAAATTAGACCTTTCTAAGAATGAATACATTGCTTTTTATTGGTTAACTACTGTACCAATAATTTTTTCTGGATTTCTTTTTTTGTATTACTGAATCAATATATTTTCTATCAAAGGTGGCTAGCTAGCAGAATTATTAATACGCCGGGCGAAATGCTTTGTGGTATTTCGTCTGTCTTTATGTACTGAGTTCAAATTCCGCCGAGGTCAACTTTGCTTTTCACCTTTTCGGGGTTGATAAATTAAGTACTAATTGAGTACTAGGATCGATCTAATCGACTGCCCCCCCCTCCCCAGAAAATTTCAGGCCTTGTGCCTATAGTAGAAAAGAATATATTTTCCGTCAATATTTTGTTTTTCATAACACATTGAAAAACTCGTCCAGTTTATTTTCGCGTGTAGTTCTAATTTTATCTAATAGGATGTCTGGAATGTTCATAGCATTTTTTTAGCGCAATAAAGAATAAGAAATTTTAAACACGCTCTCATCTTTATTCATTAAAGTAATTTCCATTGTTTTCTATGAAAGTCTACCCAGCTGTCAATTTAAATATTCCATCAGCATAAAACTCAGTTACTTTTGAGGAAAAGAAGACATCTAAGTGGGTTTTGACACCATCTAAATCATTAAATGATTTTCCTTTTAGAGAGTTCTGCAGAGACAAAAACAAATGATAATCAAGTGACTCAATGTCAGAGGAGATGGTAGATGGGGCAACAGATCCCACCCAAGTCCATGCAACTTTGTGCAGTAGCCAAAGACAGAGCGCTGGTCACAATTTCTTGATCTTTTATTCAAATTTGCTAGCTGACGGCAGTACACACCAAAATTTATGGTCTGATTTTGTGGGAGTAGCTGATAGTAAATAATGCTATTGAAAGCCCACAGACACAAAGCAAGATTTTTTTTTTATGAATATTATGCTTTGGAAGCTGTTTTAGAGGATCATCACGCAAACTCTGGGTCTTTTTCTTACTATATTATCGTAAACAATCCATTTTGCCTCTCAAGCTACCAGTTGTTTCAGGAAAGGCTTATTTTCATTTGATTTCAGAAGCATATCATTGATGGAATACTAGTCCATGTAGTTTTATTCTGACAGTTTGTTCGACACTCAAATATTATAGCGAGAAACACACCCACAGAAACTTACAACTTCTCTGCAAGTTCTCTTGTCGTAATATTCGAGTTTTCTTCAATGGTTATCTTCAAAATATCTTCGTCTAGGGTTGTGGGTTTTCCACAGCGACTGTCACCTTCCAAGCTGAACTCACCGCGTTTAAATTTTGCAGACCATCTTCGAACAGCTGGCCTACAGTATCTTCACCATAAGCTACACAAATGATTTTACACAGCATTTTCTGCAGCATTTTCACCCTTTTCGAAGAAGAAAAGCATTGCGTGGCGAATATGTAACTTTTTCCAATGGCAATTAGAGCTGAAAGGAGTAAAATATATGCTAATTTTTAACGTGAAACTTCGCTGATATACTTCAATACTGCAAGCAGTTCTGAAATACGAATCATACTACGATTAGAATAGTTGCATGAAGAGCTTAAAGACATAAATCCTGAAATCGCTCAGAACTTTCCAGTCCCCCATGTCACAACTACAACTTTGATCTTTATGATCCCCAATGCTGTTCACTGTTCACCAATGCATCAAGCTATTCCTGAAAAAAAAAGGAGACATTAAAATCCCCAAAGTTAACCCGAACACCCTGAATATATGAAACGAAAAGCATTATATGCACATTGAGAACTTTTCCAGTTAATGTTTTGAATTTCTTTATGTATCACTATACATAAAAACACGCATATACATACTCAAATACATATGCATACATATTATTCATACATACATATACATGCATACATACATGAATGTATGTATGTATAATACAATGTTCCACATAAACACTGAACAGTTTACTTAGCAACAAATATAAACTAAACACGGATTTTCGAAACTAAAGGATATATAAATATATGTTAATATAAAATGACACTGAAACACAACTGTTCAAATTAATATTTATTGTTGTTCTTTCCATGGTATTTTTTAGCTTAGCATGTCAAAGAGTGCTTACTTCTCAAACGTATTTATTCCGTCGTTTGCAATAAGTTTCAATTCCGTGTATAGCTTTAACATCAATAAACACAGATTGTAATTATTATCGCTTGGTTCTTATTTGTGAGAAGAGGGCTTATTGGATTAAATTCAAAGTATCTGTACTAACTGAATCGACTCCTGTACCTACTCTAAAACCTTGTAATATTGTGTTAATGCTCCATATATCATACAATGTTATTGTTGGAATTTCTATTCAAAACTAAATGGGTTTGTTACATTTGAATGGTCTTTATATAGTATATCGAGAAGTTTTGACATTTTCTATCACCTATTTGAAACGTTTTGCCAAACTTTTGGGTAACTTTAGCAGAGTCCTCTCTGTTGTAATCATTCAGAACTGGTCTCTGGCATGAAGAGTTCTCTTCCTTTCTTCACACCAGTCTCAGAGGTCTTCAAACAATCTTGGCAGTTGTACTTCTTCAGAAGACTAAACCAAAACAAAAGAAAACTTCAGAAAAAGTTTGTGATGGAGCGAGAAAGATGGGAATTCTGACATTTAGAAACTTTAGAAAATATTAATTTTAGAAAGATTAATAAATATTGATGGATGACTATTAATAGACAATGAAAACGTTCGATGAAAAGGAAGAATATAATCAGGAGGTGGGTTGTCGCTGAAAACAAATCAGTAAGAAAGGCAAAGCAATAAAGTGGGAGACAATTAAAAAGGTAGATAGTTAAAATGATCAAGTAAATGTTCTCATATATGTTCGACCATATGTACGCATATACACATGCACATAAGTGTGAATTTAAACAGCAGAGTTCAAGGTGTTTGGTAAGTGAAAATTGCAATGATGTTTCTGACCCTTGCCCAATCGTTTTAACAAAGGACACATTGAATAATGTAGTTCTAGATATAATAACCTTTGAAACGATGGATGGCCGTGGCTCGAATGACTTTTGATCAATCTGGGCTAACTTGAATCTGAACAACAACAGCTGTAAGTTATTCTTCAACATCTGCTAAAAGTAACGAACAAATTTTGCTCACATCACACAACCGTCTTAAAAATCAAAGAACACTCATTAGATGATTTATTCCAAGATATAGAAACGAAAGATGGAATAGTCATGATTTGAATGTCTTTGAACAGAGGGCTGTTTGATTAAGGCCGATCTGGTGTTAAGCAATAACTATATTGCTATGTGCTGTATATAATCAAAACAGCATGACCGAATCCGGTAAAACCCCTTTGATGTTTGAAATAGTACCTGGGGATTCTTCAAACACATGATCCACTATCTCAATACTTCAGATTTCCCTAAGGACCATTTCGGTCAGTTGTATCGACTTATACCACAGATCTTATGTGAAGCTATTCATCTCTATGCTTGGTACCACGATTAGAAGAATAAGGTGCATTTAGTAGCAATGAACGATTTTCCTTCTAATTCGAAATGATGTATGCCTAGATTTTTCTGGAATGCATTTACAAATTGGTTCCCTAAATTTTCTTGCTCTTTTCTCTTAAATCTTTCTTTGATGCACTGCGTTTTCTCTTCCTTACCTCAACTATTTCCTCGCCCAATCTTCTGTATTGTGTACGGATACATACTTTTACTTGTTTCAGTTTTGGACTGCGATTATGCTGAGACATCACCTTCTGGTTTTAAGTCAGTTTACGTTTATCAAATAGCTATTCACGTTTAGTTTAAAGGGTCGCGACTGAACAAGGTAAACGACTTACTACAAATGCATATTGAACACTTTGGCATTTTATACAAGATGTATGTATGAATGCATGCATGTATAAAGATCCCCTTCGGTCATGAATGACCATAGGATTGCACTTAGAAAGTTCCCACCACCACCACCATGCGAGGTACAAGTCCAAGCAAGATTGTTTATGAAAGACCAACAGTGGCCCATGCATACCTGCCTTCCCTCTCCACGCCACCGATGTTGTCCAAGGGAAAGGCAAAGTCCGATACAGCTTGATACCAGTGACGTCGCAACTCATTTCTAAAACTTAGTGAACTGGAGCAACGTGAAATAAAGTGTCTTGCTCAAGAACACAACTCACAGCCAAGACGAGATTCGAACTTATTCCCTCATGATTGTGAGCCCGCCGCTCTAACCACTGAGCCATGCGCCTTGCTTGAGTCTTTGCTTATAAGAAATAGGTTCTAACATGCTGTTTCAATTAATATCAGTTATCGTGATTCTGAAAGGCGCTTGTTTTCGTGGGATTAATATATGACTGGCTTTATTTATTTATTAACGTTTGTTACTTGGTTACGTCATAATGTGTCGCAAGAAAACTATGTTACTAAAGGAATATGAGAAAGATTTTCAGTAATAAAACATACATACGTATATATATATATATACGTGTGTGTGTGTATGTGTGTGTGTGTTTTTGTGTGTGTACATACATGCATATATACACATATGTATTTATGCATGTATGTATGTATATATTTGTGTGTGTGTGTGTGTGTGTGTGTGTGTGTGTGTGTGTGTGTGTGTGTG
>NC_068987.1:24921486-24924576 GCF_001194135.2 Octopus bimaculoides | reverse complement strand
AATTGGTAAATTATACATTGATATGGCCTGCCTTAAGACCTAATATTATACTATAATGTACTATGAATTATAAACAATCCTCTATTACAATGGAAATCTATACTATATTATCTCTAGAAGCTTTTGCAAAAACCACAACTGCTATTGGTAAATTATACGTTGATATGGCCTGCCTTAAGACCTAATATTATACTATAATGTACTATAATACCCGGTCATATTGCAATTTATTTAAACCAACGAAATGTGTGTCTTGGAAAATGTGTACATCTTAGAGCATTATTTGTTAGTTTATTTATCAACTTACCCTTAGAGAATATGAAATATAATTCTAAATTACATAACGAGCAGTATCTCCTACCCTTGTCGTACGGGAACGACCTCCCGATGACCGACCATTCTAACGAATATTTCTTTTTTTCGTTCTTTCAGTTCCCAAATGAATTTACTAAGACTAGTGCTTGCTATTTTACTTCTATCTCTAAAGGTACTATAATGATTAGATAATCTTTTACAGATTTGTCCCGAAGTACACCCCAGGTATCGGCTAACATCTGTCTGAGTCCTTACCTTACATTGATAAACTACATTTCTAACTCTCGCATTAGGGCCTTCAAACTTCAATCTTCTGGGCTTGACCTCTGTTACTGTAATCAAATTCCGATTATTATTACTATTATTATTATTATTATTATTAATATTATTATTATTATTATTATTATTGTTATTATTATTATTATTATTATTATTATTATTATTATCATTTATATCAGAGTTCATATCGCTATCCACCCCTATTCCTTTTGATTTAAGTATTTTAAAATTATGAGCTGCAATTATTTGGGCTAAGTTCATAGTGTTTGAAAAACCAAATCTAATGGTATATGTATTAATAATTTTACCATAGTGTGAATTCTTTGGGAAATGTCTGCTTATCACCTCTCTAAACTGTGCAATCAAGTTAGATTTAACATTCTTACCAAAAGGGACTATGAACCAAACATTATCATCTTTAGTATTATCACATTCACTAGTAGAATTCTTTAAAAATTTTAAATTACCTATGTTACGTTTATGGGGATTCCTTGGTTTATCTTCCTTATTTCCACTAAGTTTATTCTTATACCTATTATTCTTATCTGTCTTAACGTTATTACTATCAGTTTCAATATAGTAAACCTTCTCTTTGTATCCTTCCCTATTTAATGCCGAATTATAGAATTGAGCTTCATTATCAAAAATCTTATCATTAGCAGATAATCTGGAGAGTCTTAATGAAATATTTTTAACTAAATTATCAATAATTTTTCTAGGATGGCTACTCCACCTATTTATATATTTTAGGTTAGTTAAATGTTTATGATATTGTATATATGTCTCATTTTTAATATCTAGTGTCACATCCAAGAAATTTGCTACAGAAACATCGTCTTCATAAATGATGTTCATCCCCATTCTACGAAAAATCTAGCCAATTTACCCTTAATCCTCTGTAGTTGTTGGTTGGAGCTATTCCTAATATATAGAAGACAGTCATCCCTATATAGACCCCCACTAATCATAGGAAATTTATCATTCAATTCATAAAGAATGAAGGAACCCACCATATCAGCTATTTGTGCTGAATCAGAGCTCCCCATGGGGACATCGAAAGCATCTGGTATATTCTTACGTATCCATACTAACAAAAGATTTTCTAGCAGCTGATATCACTTTAAATTCTTCTCTAGTAAGCCCAGCCTTCTTGTGAAAAAACCACAGTGCCCTATTCAATATGATCGGGTTAATGGATGCATTAAAGTTAGCTATATCAAATTGAATGAATTTAGTATTTTTCTTGTCCTCAATAGAATTAAACCATCTGATGACTTGGTCTGTACTTGACCATAAATTTAACTTCAACTTATCAACTATTGTAGTTATATACTCATTAATAATATTTTTACTTAGTATCCCTATGTCCGATTTTGTTGGGCAGATAAGTCTTAAAGATGGTTGTGTCCAAAAATTCACTTTGTGATCTTTAAGAATGAATCTCGGTTCTTTTGGTATCAAGGGTTCCGTCCTATCTGTTAGGCTGTATTTTTCCATTATCTCTTTGGTTTCCATATTTGCCTTCTTAAGTGTATTTTTATTTGTTACCTTATAACTCTTCTCAATTTCTGCTGTACCCAACGACTTATAGACAGTGTATTCCGTTGAATTAATTAACTTATTTTGTAACTAAAGTGACAAAAAACCACAAAATACAAATGTTTATGACAAACCATGTTATATTGGCAATCGGGTTTACAAATATAAAGTACATTAGGAATTTGAGAATAAACATAAACTTACAGCTGTTTCGGCCTAGCGTTTGGCATGCCCCATTCTATCCGAATAGCGCCTGCCGGAGTAATTAGCTGATGAAATGCTGAAATGGGGGTACATATACGATTCGCTAGGCCTCTTCAGAGATTCACAAAAAATTCCACATAACTATACAGTAAGAGATAAAAACAAAAATGAAATAGAAATAAAAATAAAAATAAAAATAAGGGTACAGCAAGAATAAAATAAATAAATAAATAAATGAAAAATGAAAATATAAAATATTAAAATATTAAAAAAATATTAAAATATAAGACACATAAAAAGCCTACAAACAGTACGTGAGGTTCAGATATATGTATTGGTATATATTGCAAGAGACAGCTAAGTTTCTTTCTCTAACATTTTACATAGCTCAACCTACAAAAGTTAATGTGTGAAAAAATAAATTTTGAAAGAAGCTTCTATAAAACTAGTTTTCAATCATTGAATGGCCAAGGGAGTCCACCAGAATAAAATAATAATCAATGAGGTCCATATATGAAAAATGGTTGGGGAACCCTTCTTTTAAGCTCGATATAAAAACTCACGAGACATACGTGACCACCGGTGGTTATCTTAATTTTCCATATATATATATATATATATATATGAGAAGGTTACAATTTTAATATCAAAGATCCCTATGGATCACACAGGTTGTAATCCTTTGAAACATATGTAGGAATAAAGTATGCAATTATAACATGCGTTTTCTCCAATTCTTAAATTCTTTTATAT
>NC_068987.1:24917115-24921028 GCF_001194135.2 Octopus bimaculoides | reverse complement strand
GTGGAGGCGCAATGGCCCAGTGGTTAGGGCAGTGAACTCGCGGTCAGAGGATCGCGGTTTCGATTCCCCGACCGGGCTTTATGAGTGTTTATTGAGCGAAAACATCTAAGCTCCACGAGACTCCGGCAGGGGGGGGTGGCGACCCCTGTTGTACTCTTTCGCCCCAACTTTCTCTCACACTTTCTTCCTGCTTCTTGAGTAACGCTGCGATGGACTGGCGTCCCATTCAGCTGGGAGAAAACATACACCATAGAAACCGGGAAACCGGGCCCATGAGCCTGGCTATGCTTTGAAAGGGCGAAAAGATATATATATATATATAAATATATATATAACGTTACTGTTATTTAGCCCCAAGAAACACTATTTCTGGTTGGCTACGCTACACAAGCGTTCTAAGGGCATAGAATCCTTGTGTTGTGTAGCCAACTAGAGACAGTGTTTCTTGGGGCTAAATAACAGTAACGTTCCTCCCTTTCCTGGGACTGCTTCATTAAATTGGCAACAAGCCGTCACTTTATCGTGCTGTTACTGCATAACTCTCTCTCTGAAAGATTTTAAAATGTGATATTTCTAATAATATATATATTGTTGTAGAAGGATTCTGACCACCACTATGTGACTAAATATGGACTGAGACATTGTTATTAGATAGAAAACTGTCGAGTTATCAGCATTTCGGGTTGATAAACAGTTCACTGTGAGCCGTGATTGAGAGCATTTAGTTTCGTGTAATAGTAATAGTAGTGCGTCGTGTAAATACTTAAAAGAAACTTCGAAAATTACCCGTGGTGTTTCAGTAAAAAAATTATATTTAAGGGCGAATTGATAAGTGACATTATATTTCGTGAAAATACCTTAAAAACCAAAATTCTTTTGTGCTGAATGATACAACAAATTTATTCGAAACTGACTGGATGGAATTATTTAACTTATGAGACCTCTTCATAAATCTTTTCTGTAAAAATGTGAATGGCTCTTCATCTAGTACAAAGAAGTCGTCAGACGAATCGAAAATTTTTTTTAATATTTTTCCTGAGATTCTGTCTGATAAATTAAGTCTGTGCACCAAAACGAGGGTGTGGTTTCAGATAAAAGAAACGCCATACCGGCATTTAAACAAAAACGAACGGTACCCTTCGCAGCGTTGGAACAGATAAACTTAGAGAGACTAGAAAAAATTGGAGTTATCCAGAAAGTGGAATATAGTCAACGGGCATCACCAACGGTGTACATTAAAAATAAGAATAATAAGATCAGAGTGTGTGCTGATTTCCGCTGGTTTAAACGTATGTCTTAAAACGTGCACTATCCACTACCTACTCCGGAAGATATTTTGGCGAAATCAAACGGTAGCAAGATATTTTCTAAATAAGATCTCTCTGATGCATACCTAAAAATTAGTGTAGACGATGAATGCTCTAAACACCTAACAATTAGCACAAATAAAGAACTGTATAAATACAACATTTGGCTTAAAAGTCGCACCTTCGATTTTTCAACAGATTATGAATACAATGTTAGCGGACTGTGAATTCGCAATTCTATATCTGGCTGATATACTCATTAAAAACGAATCCAGTGATCAACTCGTAGGGCACGTAAAATATGTATTCGAAAAAGTTAGGGATTACGGCTTTACTTTGAGTGAAGAAAAGTGTGAAATTTTCTTACCGAAAATAAGATATTTAGGACAAATCATTGACAGAAATGGACGTCGACCAGATCCGTAGAGAGTAGATGCAATTAAAAATATTCCCACTCCGACAAATATAGCTATCTTTGCCCAAATTATATTCTAAATATGCATAAGTTGAGGGTTCCACTGAATAACCAGCTGGAAAAAGATATGAAGTGAAATTGGTCGGAAAATTGTCAAAAGTCGTTTGACGAAATAAAACAAAATAATTAATAATATCCGATTTGTCGTTAGCACACTTCTATCTTGCAGCGGAGATTGTTGTAGCTTCAGACACTTCTGAGTACGGTAGAGGAGCAGTAATGCTACATGAATATACAGATGGTAACATAAAGGCTATGGTTCATGCCCCACATTCTTTGATATCAGCAGAGAAAATTAAAGCTAAATCGAAAAAGAAACTCTAGCGATTATATTTGCTGTGGAAAAATTTCAGATTTTTACACTGTAGAAATTTTCGTCTGCAGACTGATCATCGTCTGTTATTATCAATATTTGGGTCAAAGAAAGGAATCCCTACCCATGCTGCTAATAAGTTGCAACGCTGGGGTATGATATTTTTTAACTATATTTTCATGATAGAGTATATACCATCCAAGAAATCAGATCACACTGATTGTTTATCAAGACTGATTTCAAAAAGTGCTGAACCATTTGAAGGGATAGTGTTTGTTGCTTTGCGAGCGGAAAATGAAATAAAAAAATGTTTTGTGTAACGTCATATGTGAACTGCCAGTTACTTTACAAGACATGAAATTAAAATCGGAAAACAATAAATTCATTTTTAAAAAGAGTGAAATACTGAAGGTTAAAAGAGATCAAAATATGCGTAACACAAACGTAAACCATTTCTGAACATGTGACAATGTACGCACACTACAAAAGCGATTATCAAAGGAATTTCATATTGGTCACCAAGGGATTTCGAGAATGAAATCGTTAATGAGAAGTTATGTATATTGGCCAACAGTGGACCATGACATTGAAGAATCAGTGGAAGCATGCAAAGGATGTGCCTTAGTTGCGAAAACGCCTACCACTAAGTGACAACAGTGGCCAAAATCATATGTTCCAAGGGCCAGGCTGCATGTTAATTACGCAGGTCCACTTAAGGGTTCATATTATCTTGGGATAGAGAGTTTTTCAAAGTGGACGGAAATGCATAAATGTAAAAAGCCGATATCTGTGGTTACAATAAGTTTTTTTACACGAATTGTTCGCCAGGTATGGTATTCCTGATATCATTGTGTCTGATAATGGAACTCGGTTTACGTCAGACGAGTTCAGACGAGTTCGAAAATTCCTAGGTCAAATGGACAAGCGGAGCATTTTGTTGACACATTCAAGAGGGCGGTGAAAAAAGGCGAACAATAAGGTGATGGACGATTTTGTATTTCAACAATTTCTAAGGGTGTACCGAGTAACACCTAATCCGAATACACCGTCAGGAATGTCACACGCAGAATTGATGCTTGCTAGAAAGGTCAGATCCGTCTTTGATAAGCTGATATCGAGTGGAAATTTATTAAAAAAAAAGGCAAATAAAATTACTTCAAAAATTTTAAAATTTAGTGACAAAGTTTTTTTTTTTTACCTATAGATATGGTAAGGAAAGCTGGGAGGACGGTGTAATTATTAAAAAAATTGGAAGAATGTTATTTCTGGTAAAAGAAAACATGTCGAACATATAAGACATTAACCAAATTTTAAAAAAAGATTCACGGAAAAAACAGTCAAGAGAAATTAAATCTCCAAGGAAGTATTGTAGGACATGTTTGAGGTACGAACACGCAAAAAATTTGAAGCTATACGTTCTAGCACCAGAAACCGGAAAAGAACGGAAACACTGAAATTGAACCCTAAGCAGAAGAGATATTAAAACTCTGAGCGAAGTTCAATTCTCAAAAGGGGACAAGTAAGGGGGGGATAATTCTAAAAAGGGGAGATGTTGTGGAATCCGACCACCCTCGTTTGACTAAACGTGGACTGAGATATTGCTATTAAATAGACAACTGTCGAGTCGTCAGCAGTTCGGATTGGTAAAGAGTTCACTGTGAGCCGTCATTGAGAACGTTGAGTCACGTGTGATAGTAATAGTACTGCGTCGTGTAAATACTTCCTTTCCTCCCTGCTTCGTTATTTATATATCCATTACAAGGATGTAAAATATATATATATATATATATATTTCATGTGCTTACTCCGGTATATATA
>NC_068987.1:24914647-24915999 GCF_001194135.2 Octopus bimaculoides | reverse complement strand
GTATATATATATGTGTGTGTGTGTGTGTGTGTGTGTGTGTGTGTGTGTGTATGTATATATATATATATATATAAATAGTAAATGAGTATATGCATATATACGTACAGGTATGTGCATACCGACATCCACTTGTATGTATAGGTGCATATCTGGGTACAGGACATTGCAAACAAACGTAGACGAGAACACACGAGCCACATAGAGAACATCTCCTTCATCAGCCACCCACGTTTTAACACCGGCGTTTCGACGAGCTTGGGCAGGACGCATCGCTAAAACGGTTCGATATATATATACGCACATGTGTTTGCAGGGAGGGGTCGTGTGTGTGTTTCTTTGTATCCATGTTTGTCCTCCACTACCGCTTAACAACCGGTGTTGGTCTGTATATGTCTCCGTAACTTAGCACCTCGGCCAAAGAGACCGATGGGCTAAGTACCAGATTTATAAGCGAAAAAGTCGATTCGTTCGACTAAAATTTTTCAAGGCGGTGTCACAGCATGACAGCTGTCTAATTGCTGAGGCAAGTAAAAAAAAATTAAATATATATACAGATTTGTTATATTTTGTATCCGACTACGCCTAATGTAAACAACAATGCGATAGAAGATGGAAAAAGTAGATAATGGGTGTATATGACATATTTCAGGATCTTCTGCTCCTTCATCAGTAGCATCCAACCCATTAACTATCTACGAACTTATTGTTTAAATAGCCACTAAATATAACAGAGTAGTGCTGTTGGATATACTAATCCTACATATTAAACACATTTCTAGCAACCAGTACGTGCATATAAATGACTTGTAGGTGTCGCTACATTTAGATGAATTGGATGGACGGATGGATGAATCGGTCGAGCGAGCAGAGAGGTATTGGAATTTGTTATCTTTCTATTAAATGGTCGATTACTTTGTTCTGCATATATAACTTTTTATTCATATTTCTGGTAGAAATATTTCTTTTCAACTTTTCTTTACCTTCCTTCTTTTTACTAGTTTCTTTTCTTTTTTTTCTCCACTCTTTAAGCGTATATTTATCGGATGTTTGTGTCACTAGGGATTACAGCGATTATCTTTACAAGTACTGTGGTACTGCACATTGACAAGTCGTAACACGAAACACTTGAAACTAGTTTTGACGGCACCAATGCTGGATACTTAACAACGAGAATATATGCATGTATTTGTAAGCATATATATAAACACATACACAACACGCACACACACACATACACATATATGCACACATACATACACATACACAATCAAGCACACGCATGTGTGTACATGTGTGTATGTATGTGTGTGTATTTGTGTATACATATATATATATATATATATATATATATA
>NC_068987.1:24913164-24914029 GCF_001194135.2 Octopus bimaculoides | reverse complement strand
TATAAGGTTGAGGAGGGTATTAGATTTAACCAAACCCAAAAGGATACAGGTAATACCGAGTAAGTGCTGAATACCGACTAGTTTTGCCCCAGTCGTTGTATGAACAGGATTGGGGATTATAAGTCGTGTATTAGCGTGTGTATATGTAAATATATAAAAGGATAAAGAGAGCAATGGTAAGGTTGGAAATATATTTTATGGATAGAGTCTTACAGCTGTTTCTGGGAAGATCCAGTACTTCCCTTCATCGGAGACAGAAATAGTAAAGGCTACTTGGTTACTTTAAATTCTACCGTCTATAAATAGGTTTCGCTATCTTTTAAATATGATACTACCAACTACCTATCCCAATCCTCTCTCCCTTTATTACTGTTCTTGGTTTGTCACCCATACCCCCACCACCTTTATACTACCTCTGCGCATTCCTTCCTCCTCACTAAACCATTTAACCTCATCCCCCCTCCCTCATTCCCTCACTATACGCATCCTCTCTATCCAGTCAGATCAACTGACCATAAAAATATACCACTACCATTCTACACCTGAATCTTTCCTCTATCCCCTTCCCACTCTGTCTTCAAGACCTGTCTTCAAGACCTGTCTTCAAGACCTGTCTTCAAGACCTGTCTTCAAGACCTGTCTTCAAGACCTGACCTACTTACCCTAGACACTCTTCTCACTTGACCTGGCCATCCTTCAAGTGATCACAAGCAAAATACCTCGGACACAATATGGCATATATTCACCTCTGCTATCTCAGCCTTTGCTGCAGCAACTATTTCCGGATTATACCCACAAGGATTACTTTACACGGATACTTACAACTGGAATGAAACTACACTCCAAGTACTGTTCTCTCTTTCTT
>NC_068987.1:24910656-24911780 GCF_001194135.2 Octopus bimaculoides | reverse complement strand
AGGAAGAGACTATTCTAGAGTACGTCCTGTCTGGTCTTCGAAACGTCTAGATAGAATAGAGACAGCTGATGAAGGGATATTCCAAGGGGCTTTCCGTTTTCCTATGTGTTCGTTCCGTTGTCTGTAGTTTATTGTTCTAACGTCCTGTACCCTGATATGCATGTATATACACATGTAGATGTAAGTATGTACATATATGTGTGTATACATGTATATATATTCTTTGTATTATATATATATATATATATATATATATATACACACACATGCATATATGGGTACAGGACATCATCGCTGAATACCGAGCAGTTCAAACTCCAACTCTTCTACTGGTGCTATATGCAGGCGCAGTCGTCTGCAGGCGAAGTAGTCTGCAGGCGCAGGCGTGAAGTAAAGTGTCTTGCTCAAGAACATAACACACAGTCCGGTCCGGGATTCGAACTCATTACCTCATGATTGCGAACGCCACGTTCTAACGGCTCAAACTTGCTTAAGCCTTTGCTTCTAGGAAATAGGTCTTAACATGCCGTTTCAATTAATATTAGTTATCGTGATTCAGAAATCCGCTTGTTTTTGTGGGATTAACGTATGACTGGCTCTATTCGTTTATTAACGTTTCTTGGCTTGGTTACGTCATGTACCATAAGAAAGCTATAATACTAAAGAGTAAGACTTTCAGTAATACACATACATGCATATAAATACGTGTATGTGTCTCTCTGTGTGCGCGCGTGTGTGTGTGTGTGTGTGTGCGTGTGTGTACATAGAAGCGTACGCACACACACATATATATATATATATATATATGTGCATATATGTGTGTCGGTATATATTTGTGTGTCAGTGCACACGCGCAAGCGAGCGAGCGCGCGCACACACACATACACACACACACACACAACCGTGTGAATACTTAAGTGCAAAACAAGGTGGAGAAAATTGTACTCGAATACCAAAAGTTGAGTGAAATGGTATTTTATTTAAACTGAAAACAGCGGCCCGGGAACGAAGTTTCCTTAGGGTTGTAATTTTCTAAAATGTTCTTGAATTAAGGGGATTGCGAAAGAGTTGAGATAGGGGAGTTAGGACAACTACCTTTTCCTTTTTTTTTTTTTTTTTTTTTT
>NC_068987.1:24909056-24910325 GCF_001194135.2 Octopus bimaculoides | reverse complement strand
TCATAGTTGAGACTCTGGGAATTTCTTGCAAAAGAGTTGGCCGCATCATCCACAATATTCTGGTCGTGAGAAAACTTTCCGTAAAATTGGTGCCGGAATGCCGGAATACCGGAATGCAGATCAGAAGCGCATCAGAGTGACGACACACCAAAGGCGACATTGGACTGGTTTGCAGCGGGGGGGGGGGCATGAGGTGATTTTATGGCTTATTTAGTCACCGTGGATGAAACTTAGTTTCATCATTATGATCCCCAGACAAAACAGCAATCAATGAAGTGATGCCACAGCGGTTTATCGTGACTCAAGAAGTTTCGGGCACAGAAGTAAGCTGAAAAGATTTCGACTTCAGTGTTCTGGGACGAACACGGAGTACTCCTCACAAAATACCTGCCAAAGGGTCGCACCATCAACGCATACTACAACATGTCTCTGTTGGACACGGCGTGAGGCTTTGAAGCAGAAACGCCGTGGAAAGCTGAGTCGTGATGCCCTGGTTCTAGATAGAATAACCTTTGAAACGATGGACGGCCATAGCTGGAATGTCTTTTGATCACTCTGGGCTAACTGAACTACAGCTATTCGACATCTAAAAATAACGAACAAATTACGCTCACAGCACACAACCACCTTAAAATTCGAAGAACATTCATTAGATGATTAGCTTCAAAATACAGAAACGGAAGATGGAACAGTCATGATTTGAATATCTTTGAACAGAGGGTTGCTTGATTATGGCCCATCTGGTATTAAACAACAACTATATTG
Organism: Octopus bimaculoides; assembly: GCF_001194135.2. Classification (NCBI taxonomy): domain Eukaryota; kingdom Metazoa; phylum Mollusca; class Cephalopoda; order Octopoda; family Octopodidae; genus Octopus; species Octopus bimaculoides. The sequence continues at coordinate 24,909,560 of NC_068987.1, read as the reverse complement.
CTATGTGCTATATATAGTCCAAACAGCTTGACCGAATCCGTTAAGACCTCGATATTTAAAATAACACCTAGGGATTCTTCAAACCCATGGTCCAGCATCTCTATACTTCAGATTTCCCTATGGACCACTTTTCGGTCAGTTGTATCGACCTACACTTCAGATCTTTTGTGAAGCTATTCATCTTTACACTTGGCACCACGACTGGAAGAATAAAATGTGTTTAGTAGCAATGAACGATTTCCTTTCTAATTCGAAATGATGTATGCCTAGATTTGTCTAGGAATACGCCTAACGTACCTTTCTGCGAGTATTTTGTTTATTCACAAGTTGGTTCCTCAAAACATCTTGCTCTTTCTCTAAACCTCCTTTTGATGCACCGCCTTTTCTCTTTCTTTCCTCAATCATTTCTTCGCCCAATCTTTTGTATGAGTATTCATACTTCTACTTATTATGCATGCGTGTATGTATGTATGTATGTATGTATGTATGTGTGTATGTATGTAT
>NC_068987.1:24908654-24908956 GCF_001194135.2 Octopus bimaculoides | reverse complement strand
ACTGATGCTTCTTAGGTCCAACTTTTCTCTCAAGGTACTTACACTCTGTTCTGTATGCACACTGACATTACACATCCATCGGTGCATACTGGCTTCATTTCTTGCGAGCTTACACATGTCCTCAGCAGTCACGGCCCAGGTTTCACTGCCATGTAGCATGGCAGTTCGTACACAAGCGTTATACAGTCTGCCTTTTACTCTGAGCAAGAGGTCCTTTGTCACCAGCAGAGGTAAGAGTTCTCTGAACTTTGCCCAGGCTATTCTTATTCTAGCAGCTACACTTTCAGCGCACCCTCACCCGC
>NC_068987.1:24908195-24908644 GCF_001194135.2 Octopus bimaculoides | reverse complement strand
TCTCTGAACTTTGCCCAGGCTATTCTTATTCTAGCAGCTACACTTTCAGCGCACCCTCACCCGCTACTGACTTGGTCACCTAGATAGCGGAAGCTATCAACTACTTCTAGTTTTCCTCCCTGTGCTTTTTCAGTGTTTATTGCTCCTGAGCATTTGCCACATACAAAAATTATCTTGCTAGTTAACCTTCCTTTGATATTGCTGCACCTCTTATGTGTCCATAGCTTACACTGGGTACAACTCATGGAGTTTCTACCTACGCCCTTTTCTATAGATTGAGCAGGGCCATCTACCTGAAGGGGTTTGCGTTTTGTCTACCTTGCTACTTATTAGGACTTTGGTTTTAGTTAGGTTGACTCTAAGGCCCTTCGATTCTAGTCCTTGCTTCCACACCTGAAACGTCTCCTCTAGTTCTGATAGTGACTCAGCAATTAGGGCAAGATCATCAG
>NC_068987.1:24907915-24908185 GCF_001194135.2 Octopus bimaculoides | reverse complement strand
CCACACCTGAAACGTCTCCTCTAGTTCTGATAGTGACTCAGCAATTAGGGCAAGATCATCAGCATAGAGGAGCTCCCAGGGGCATCCCATCTTGAATTCCTGTGTTATTGCCTGGAAGACTATGATAAATAGAAGGGGGCTGAGGACTGAACCTTGGTGGACTCCTACCTCTACCCGGAATTCTTCACTGTACTCGTTGCCAACCCTCACCTTACTGACAGCGTCCCTGTAAATGGCTCGCACAGCTCTCACTAACCATTCATCTATTCC
>NC_068987.1:24902256-24904444 GCF_001194135.2 Octopus bimaculoides | reverse complement strand
CAGTCTGCCTCTTGCTGGATCAGTTACAGAGGCGTGAGGAGCCAAACTCATGGTGCCACGCCTGAGAAGCTGGAGCCAAGAAATTCGGCCTAGCAAGTTAAGTCTGTGGAGCAAACGCCATGAAGTCAGATCTGCAAAGAAATCCGGCCCAAGAAGCCAAGCCCATAAAGCCAGACTCATAGAACCAGGACAAGAGAGTCAGATGCAGGAAACTAGGACTCAGGGAAGACAAACTGAGGATGAAGACTCAAGAGTCATATGGTCTTGTAATCATGTCTAAAGCTTATAAACATTATTTCACACCAAGAAAGTGATAAGCATTTGACAAATGGTGATGTAATTGACTTAGAAGAATTACTAAACAGCTAATTAATTAACATTATATACATAATATATATACAAGACCTGTTGAGGCAAGTGAATTTTGAAATCGAAATCAAACCAAATTTGACGACTGGCACCCATGCCAACCTCTCCTTCATTGGACACTAAACTCTGCTTGCGAAGACCTGTCACGGCAAGTGAAATCGAAATCGTAATTGAATCATCCAACCCATGCTAGCATGGAAAGCGGATGTTAAACGATGATGATATATGCATATATTTATATATTATTTATATTATTATATGATTGAATACCACGCATCCGTTTCCAAGTAAGTTTTATCTTAATACATATATATATATGCATATATATATATATGTATATGTATATTATGTATATATATTATATATGTATATGTTATGTATATATATTATATATATGTATATTATGTATATATATATATAAGTATATATACATATATATATATATATATATATATATATATATATATATATATATATATATATATATATATATATATATGTCGTGAAGTATATTTGCCACTTAAATGTGGCTAACCCTTAAGTGTTGATGCTACTGTAGCTTGTAGCCCCAGGAAGACATCTCCTCCAGCTGGCTATTGACACACTTTCTGTGCCCTATCAGTATTTGCAAAGGGAAGTCATCCTTCCCATTTCCATCCTGACGTGATACACATGGACCCGGGACGTTTCCTCAAATGTTTTTAAATGTCACAGTAGAACTCTAATAGAATAAGTACCAGACTTAAAAAATAAACTGAGTAAAATGATTAAAACTCTTCAAGGGAATACCTCAGTATAATCATAGTCCAGTGATTGTCGGAAATAACAAAAAGTCATTATAACATTTGTAAACACCAAGGCGGTCTCTCCAAAAACAACATGGTATCACTTCTGCACCCACCCTGTTCACCAGATTTAGCACCTGTAGACTTACATCTTTTCCCCAAGATGAAAATGCAGCTAAATGGTCACCGTTTTCACACTGTTGTCAAGATTCAGAGTGAATCACAGAAGGTCCTCAACTCGCTTATGGAAAATGACCTCCAGGTCAGATTCCAAAAGTGGCTGGAACACTGGGACCGGTGTATTGCTGTGCAAGGTTACTTTTTTGAAGGAGATGATATTAAAATTTAGGTAAATAAGTTATGTTTTACTAATCATAACTATAACTAATCTAGTAACCTTTTGATATCACCTTGCAGTTGGACCAAACTTAGAACCATGTGGCTGCAATACAAACTTCTTAACTACATAGCTGTGCACATTTATGATCACTATTATTACCACTTTTTTCTTCTTGTGTTCAAATTTAGTGCCTTTTTTATGTTGAAATAATAATTTTTTTTTTTTCCTACTTGTTTCAGTCATTAGACTGCAGCCATGCTGGTGCACTGCTTTGAAGAATTTTTAGTCGAATGAGTTGACCCTATTACTTATTTTTAAGCCTGGTACTTGTTGTATCAATCTCTTCTGCTGAGTCATTAAGTTATGGGAATGTAAACACACCAACACTGGTTGTCAAATGCTGGTGGGGAGGAGAAAGACACACAAACATATATATATATATATATATATATATTATTATAATAATAATAATAATAATATTAGGGACAAAATCCAAGATTACAGGTAAAAACTCAATTAAAATCAATTTATAAAAAAATTAAATTAAATTGAGCTTTACAAATTAAAATATATATAAATATATAGTTTTAGGGAAAAGAACCAAGTTTCAAGAACTCATCGAAGAAAATCCACTATCACATAGAAAAATTAATAATTAAAAGTGCAATAAATTAGTATAATATAATACAAAGTA
>NC_068987.1:24898211-24900359 GCF_001194135.2 Octopus bimaculoides | reverse complement strand
GCGAGATCGTTGCCGGTACCCCTGGACTGGCTCTTGTGCGGGTGACACATGAGGTTTTTCGAGCGAGATGAGCGAGATCGTTGCCAGTACCGCCTGACTGGCCTTCGTGCGGGTGACACGTAAAAGCACCCATTACACTCTCTGAGTGGTTGGCGTTAGGAAGGGCATCCAGCTGTAGAAACTCTGCCAAATCAGATTGGAGCCTGGTGTAGCCATCTGGTTTCACCAGTCCTCAGTCAAATCGTCCAACCCATGCTAGCATGGAAAGCGGACGTTAAACAATGACGACGATATATATATATATATATACACATATATATTATATAATATACAATGGGCATCTTTGTTTCCATCTACCAGATCCACTCACAAGGCTTCAGTCAGCCCAAGGTTATAATAAAAGACATTTGCCCAAGGTACCACACTGTAGGATTGAACCAGGAACCATGTGGTTGGGAAGCAAGCTTCTTAACACACAGCCATACTTGTTTAAATTTATTTAATTTTTTTTATGTGTGTGTGTGTGTGTGTATTTCTAATACATTGTTTTTGTCAAAGTTGATATGAATGAGTGGCTGGCTGTAGGTTATGAGTCATATACAAACTAAGAGCAATAATATTGATTATCACTGACAGCTGTTTGATCAAATTGACATTTGCAACTCATTAAAACAGTGGGTTTTTATTCATTTCTTAGTGAATCAATCGATTTGTCTTGTGTTTCATCACATCCAGTTTCAACCATATAGATACATGCATTTTAGCCATCGTTCTCTCAATCTATCTATCTATCGGTAATCTTCAAGTTTAGGGGGATAAAAAAATTTTTTTAAATATTCAAGGGAAATAACTGAACGACTTACCAGTATTATCCGTTTTCTTCTAACTGTTTATAAATAAATCACATCCTAACCCTAACGTCAATCAAATCACGTGTGTGATTTATTTATAAACAGAGATGTACGGAGAATACTGGTAAGACGTTCAGTTACTTCCCTTGAATATTTTTATTTATTTTTTTTATCCCCCTAAACTTGAAGATTACCCTCTCTATTTATCTATCTATTTCTCCCTTTCTCTCTCTCTCTCCCTATGCTCTCAACTTCTTTGTTTCTCTCCTTCCCTCCCTTTTCTAACCACCTCCTTGTCTTTTGATCCTACTGACTCTCTTTTTCTCCCTCTTTCTCTCTCTCTCCCTCTTCCTCCCTCTCCCTCTTCCTCTCTCTCTCCCTCTTTCTCCCTCTTTCAAGTTTCACATCTTTATCCTTTATTTCATTCTTTCTTTTACAGCTATTTGTGTCTCTCTCCCCCCTCTCTCCCTCCCTCTATCTCTCATTCTCTCCCACTAAGTTTCACCCCTTTATCCTTTATCCTTCAAATCATTCTCTCTCTCATTACTCCCTTTCTCTTGCTCCCTCCCATTTCATTCTTCTTACCTCTGTACACTTTCTCTTTCCTCTCCTACTCCTGTCTCCTACCCAAGCCACTCCCTCCCACTATCTCTTTTTCTTCTTGACTCATTTTATAATTTCTTTTCAGGTTCCCTCTGTCTCACCCTCTCACACTTTCTTATACTTTCTTATACTGTTTCTTTCTCCCGTTTTTGCTTTATTGTGTTAATGAGACAGGTATGAAGAAAGAGAAAATAACACAGTAAAGCAAAGACGAGAGAAAGAAAAAGTATAAGAAAGTGTGAGAGGGTGAGACAGAGGGAATCTGAAAAGAAATTATAAAATGAGTCAAGCTATATATATATATATATATCATCATCATCATCATCGTTTAACATCCGCTTTCCATGCTAGCATGGGTTGGACGATTTGACTGAGGACTGGTGAAACCGGATGGCAACACCAGGCTCCAATCTAATTTGGCAGAGTTTCTACAGCTGGATGCCCTTCCTAACGCCATATATATATATATATATTCCCTTTCACCCAGTAAAATTTCTATTGGTCAAATTACTGAAGTCTCATCAGGAAATCTACCACAATGTGTCAACTGACTTGGTCATTCTCTTAAAACCGCTTAACTATCATCATCATCATCATCACCGAGTAGTGGTAGTGGGTGTGATTGTATATTCTCTTATTCTTTTCCTGTTTCAGTCATTTGACACACACGCACACACACACACACATATATATA
>NC_068987.1:24894011-24897866 GCF_001194135.2 Octopus bimaculoides | reverse complement strand
TATATATATATATATATATATATATATATGATGGGCTTCTTTCAGTTTCTGTCTACCAAATCCACTCAGAAGGCTTTAGTCAGCCCTAGGTTATAGTAGAAGGTGCCATGCAATGGGACTGAACCTGGAAGTATGTGGTTGGGGAGCAAGCTTCTTACCACACAGTCATGCGTGTGCCTATATATAACTTTTTGTTTTTTTTATTTCTTTTTTCTTTTCTGAATACTTTATGCAATCAATATATTGAACAGTTTAAATTTGTTGTAACTGTTGCAGATTGGAAGATGATTATATAACCTGTATTAGCTAGGTTTGTGGATTAATTTTAAATGGATTATAAGGCTTATCCATAATCAGGTGAACTCACGGCATAGCACCGTTTACTTGTATGTTTAATTTGTAGCAGAAAATAGTGATGTCCATATGTATAATGAGTCAGTCTAAGGCAGACTGATTGTTCCTAATGTAATATCACTAATGTTTGCCTGATTAACAGGCTGGCTGTCGTTTAATTTCCTTTGTGTAAGTTCATTACATTCTTTATTTCCAAATTGTATTGTTTAGTAATGATGTTTGACATTTAATGTGTTTGGGGTTTGTGATTCATTGGCACTGCTTTTGTAGATGTAAAGGATTTTAACTTTGGTAGAACTAAACAGAACAAACAGCCTTATGTTTGATGCACTGAATTTGTTCATCAACATCCAGTGCATTCAGTAAAGTGGTTGACATTAGGAATGGCATCCAGTTGTAGAAACCATGCCAAAACAGACCATAGACCCTGGTGTGGCTCCTGGCTTTCCCAACTCCTGTGAAACTGTCCAACCCATGCCAGCATGGAAAACAGACATTTGATGATGATGAGGATGTTTTTAAATGTTTTATTTTAGTTTTGTTTTCTTTTTTTTTTTTTTTACAACAGGTTCAGAAGTGAAAGATTTGCAAACAGTTTTAAATGAATCATGTTCTGATGATGGAACACTTCTTCACCTTGCTACAATGGTAGGTTTTCATATATATATATACATACACACATACACACACACACATATATGTATGTACATATGCATGTATAGTGTGTGTGCAGTGTCATCTTAATGCATAGGCGCAGGGATCTCATGGATCTAAGGAGACCAATTCTGATCTGTTTATACTGTGGTTTGCTGTCAGTGAATATATACTATAGTGCCCAGGGGCCTACAATGCTGCTAAGGCAGCTGCGTGTGCGTGTTTAAGTATGTATTGATTTTGATTATGTATTATTGACCCGAAAAGTTATCAGCTGAAATGTTCTCAATGACCCTTCCTTCCACCATGATTTTGTTTTTGTTGTGGAGCAATCCCATGCCAAAGAACTTATTGGGAGTCTACGACTTCTTGTGAGCCAGTGTTCTGCATACTTTATAGATAAGAGTATTTGAAACATGCTGACCCGACAGAATAGTTTCAAAGCTTAGATCCTTGATTTTTTTTTTTTTTTTTTTTTAATATTTATTTCAGCCTCCTGGAAATGTATTCCAAAAGTGAATGTGGTGGTTAAAAAGTTGGCTTTCCGACCACACAGTTTTAGGTTCAGTCCCACTCTGACACCTTGGGCAAGTGTCTTCTACTATATCTCTAGGCCATGTGTGAGTGGATTTGCTAGACAGAAACTGAAAAAAGGCCATGATTTATGTATCAATGTATGTATGTGTTTGTATGTGTGAATATGTGTATGTTTGTGTCTTGTTTTGACACTACATGACAATGAGCAGCAGTATCATACAAGCAGTTTCTGTCATTTCTAATATTCTGCATAAACATGTCCTGGAGAAATTTTGCCTTGCTTAGAAACAATTGAGGGTTGATGACAGAAAGAGCATCCAGCTAGAGAAAGTCTGACTCAGTTAACTCTGTCTGACTCATGCAAACTTAGAAAAGTGAACATTGAACAGTGATGATGATAAATATCACAATTAGTGGACAGATTTTCAGTGGGCTACTCACTGTATTTTTGACAGTGTGAGTTGACAAGAGAGTGTCTGTAAAATGGTTCAGAACAAATATCATAGAATTAATATTATAACTTATCTTTAACTTACTGAGTTTGGAAGAGTGCCCATGATCTTCACAGGCTCTCCAAGACTAGTGAGCTTGATGTTGTTTATGTTCCACTTAAACTGTTGCAGGTGAACACCTGCTGAACAAGAAGATTCCAGAGAGACAATGCTTTGGGGGAAAATAACTGAGCATAGTGGATAGTGCAGGACTAGAGTAGGTGGGTTGGATGCAACAAGGATTACAGGAGGTGGAAAGACATGCAAGCTGGGGATACCTGAATAATGGAAGTATGACACTATCCAGAGACCATTATAGTTGAGATTCCAAAAAGAAAAGAAAATGGAGATAGCATGCCTGTGGACCAGGGGTTATAGACTGTTAGTGATTGAAGATTAGTCAGTCAAATAGCTCTTCACTGGATGCTGTTCATGATGCTTGTGTGCACAGTAGCAGTAGTACTTCCTTGTGGGTCTCACTTGTGTTGTGTACTGTATCAGCAGCTGTTGTGTGCTGTATTTTCTGACCCTGAGGAGAAGGGTCTGTTTTTGGGACTAGCTGAAGTACATGAGTGTGTGCTTGTATATCATCAACATCATCATCATCTTCTATGCTACCATGGGATGGACAGTTTGACAGGAGTTGGTGAGCCAGAGGACTGCACCAACCTCTACTGTCTACTTTGGCATGGCTTTTTCACAACTGGATTCCCTTCCTAATGCCAAATACTTCAGAGTGGACCAGGTGCTTTTTACCAGCAAAATTTTATCTGACCCATGCAAGCATGAAAAAGTAGACATTAAAATGATAATGAATGATTATATATATATATATATATATATATATATATATATATATATATATATATATATATATATATACATACATATATTGGGTTATCCCATAAATAATGCGGTTTTTTCAATTGCATGAACTAAAAGTCAGAGGAGAACGAGATATACTACCTGCATCAACTTGCTATAAAAGCAGGTAGTAATTTTACTTTCTTCTTAGTGCAAGTTTTGGAGCGTGCAGTTTGATTGAAACAGTTATTCTTTCAAAGTTATAACGGAAGTGACAAAGGAGAATATTTGGCATATTTTGCTCTATGAGTTCAATACAGACAACAAAACGTCGGAAAGTGCGAGGAACATTAATGCACTTTATGGGGATCAGACAATAAGTGTAAGTCAGTGTCAATGGTGGTTCCAGAAATTCCAAGCTGGAAACTAGAGCCTAGAAGATGAGCCTCATCCTGGAAGATTTGTAGAGCTCAACGAGGATGTCCTGCAAACCCTGGTGGAACAAAATCCCATTGTAACTGTTGAGGAACTAGCAGAGAAGCTTGGATTCAGTCATTCAATTATTCATCGACACCTGCATGCCATCAGAAAAGTCAGCAAATTGCGTCAATGGGTTCCTCACAAACGTTCCAAGTCTAATCACGTGCAGAGAGTGAATGTCTGCTCTTCTTTGCTGTCACATCTCACGAATTAACCTTTTTTGAATTGAATAGTGACTGGTGACGAGAAATGGGTTCTCTATAAAAATGTCAAGTACCGAAGACAGTGAGTAGGGAAAAGAGAAACACTGGCACCCCAGGCTAAAGAAGGTCTTCACCCACATAAGGTGTTGTTGTCTGTTTGGTGGGATATGAAAGGTTTAGTCCACTTTGAACTTTTAAACTCAAACCAAACAATAACAAAAGAGATTTACTGCGAGCAGCTTAAGTCAGCACTAGAAGAAAAATGACCATCTTTGGTTTCAAGACAAGAAGTGTTCTTCCAACAGGATAATGCTCAGCCACATACAGTGCAG
>NC_068987.1:24888196-24893818 GCF_001194135.2 Octopus bimaculoides | reverse complement strand
ACGGACAAGTGAATTTTAAAAGAGGGGCCTTACAAGTCTACCAGGTAGATGGAAGAGCATTGTAGAAAATGAAGAAGAGTACATTTTAGATAACAAAAAAAAAACTTTATCTTAATTTTGAAAAATAAAAGAAGTATAAAAAACTGCATTATTTATAGGATGACCCAGTATATATATAAAATAGTGAAGGCATATGGCTCAGTGGTTAGAGCATTGGGCTTACAATCATGAGGGTGTGAGTTCAATTCCCAATCCAGGCTGTGTGTTGTGTTCTTACACAAAGCACCTTATTTCCTGTTACTCCAGAGAATATGACCAAAAACTGCATGTATTCCATCCCATGCAGCTGTGGTAGGTAATACAAAGGCAAAACATGTCACTCCTCAAAATAAGGGTAGAGGAACATCACAAAGCTGTGACATGAGGAGATATTGATAAATCGGGTACAGCTGATCTTGTATGGAAAAATGGAGACTACCTCCCTCTGTGGGATGAAGTTAAAATAATAGACAGAGAACACCACTGGAAAATATGAAAACTAAAAGAAGCAGCACATATGCTAGGACACATCCTCCTAACCAGACCGAGTACAGATATGAATAGCATATGGGAACCAGTATTAAGGAAGGATAGGAAAATATTAGATTTAAAAGCCCTAAAATTCATTCCATAATTGCCCACAGGCATATGGTGTAGTGGTTAAGAGAGCAGGCTACTAACCCCAAGATTCCTAGTTCGATTCCAAGCAGTGACCTGAATAATAATAATAATAATAATAATAATGATAATAATAACAACAACAACAACATCGAAAAATACCTTAGGAATGAAAACCCAGGTTCAAAATTTCCCCAAGACACCTGATGAAGGCTGGAGGGTATATCAACTGAAACGTGTTAACAACAAGATGAGGAGAAATATCCATCAAATGTAAATAATGTACATAATTCCTCATCTCTTAAATATAGAAAAGAATATATATTACTGATACTTATTTTAGCAGCCCTGGAAGGGTGTAAAAACTCCAAAATATTTAAGGAAATAAAAACATTTCTGTTTCTGTCAAATTCACAGCCATAACTCACTCTTAAAAATAATTAGCTTCTTATAACAGGCTTCTTCTGTTTGATTATAGCTGGGAGAGGCTGACATTGTACGCACTTTGCTCTCTGCTGGTGCAGATCCTGGCATACACAACAAAAATCAACGAATCCCTCTGGACCTTGCTGAGTCAGATAAAGTGAAAATTGTCTTCAATGAAGAACTTCTGCAAGCCACTGCACATTCCAAGTTAGTTACAATATTCTCACATTTTTGATTTCATTTTCTCTTGTCTAACAGTAACCAAGTGTAAGCTGTGCCAGTGATTCTCAAGGTGTTCCAAATTGCTAAGGTCCCATAAATGTATCTGTCATCTTTAACTCCATACATCCATCAATCACCCTTATATATTCCATATTGTTTGTCATAGAGGCTGGTATTGTATGCACTTTGCTCTCATCAGTCACAGACATGCACTATAAAAATTAACAAATTCTGCTGAACCTCCATATGATCAAGTAACCCTTTACCAGTTCCTAGTATCTTAGCTTCTTTGACCTCCACTTTCTACCTTTCATTCTGCTGTCAGCCAATTTTTTTGTCCTCAGGGTGTGACACTACCCACTTTGGAAATCACTGGTCAACACACACTTGTTTCATCCCATTTTATTTTGTTTTAATGTTTCTTAAGCTGTTTAACCATAGCATAAATGAGAAGGGTTTGTTTTGCTACATATGAATATTTGCCATATTGTAGGAGCCAGTATTTTTATGTAAATTTCGTAAGTTTATATAGAATAGTGCTTATGTTTCTTAGTATGAGTCAACTATCACCTGGATAAGATGCTAGTTTATCTCAAACAGTGTTCTTGTATGATATAGTATTTCTTTCCAATGGTTGGTTGAACTGTGGTATGTAGAATTACACGTACTGCTCAAATACCAAAAAACAAAAACAGCCTGAATACCAAGACAATAGCAGTTGCATCAAAGAAACTGTGAATCAGGGGTGTGTGAACCATGAATGGAGTAGTGCTAACTGGACACAATACAGAGTTTGATCAACCCTAACTGGGCAGCCCAAGTGAGAATACCCGATTTTTAAAAGACCTGAAACACTGATATAGCCATATGTAAAAGGGAATTAAAACTGTTATACTGGTGATTTTATAGCTAGACATCTTTATTCTACTACTACTACTAATAATAATAATAATAATAATAATAATCTTTCAAGCACATCTATCTTTTACAGAGGATTCTGCATGAAACTTTTCTTCTTTCTCACAGCATAAAACACATTCCACTGTTTGAACTATTAATATTACTTTCTACTAAAGCAGAACATAACTACTTTTTTGGGGATTCTACTGATTAATGCATGTCTACTTCAGGCAGCCTGAACTATAGTGCACTGTGGATAAATATTACTCCATAGGATTTCTCTTTGAGAACCAAGCGTTTGTTTGATAAAGTTATTCTTCATTGTTATATGTATTGATAAAAAGGAAATAAGCTATTTATTCCAGCAATTTTACAAATGTCAAAAATATCCAAATCATCTGAGTTTTATAATCGGCTCTGAGAAAAATATCAGTTTTTAAATGCTTAAGAAAGGTAGTGTTCTTTATTTGACAAGCCAACCAGGAACCTTTTGTGCTCTCCTGTCCTGTATACAACTTGGCATGTTGCTGCATCAGTTATTCTGATGCTAGCTAGTAACACCATTGAGTATCTTCTCTCTCTGTCTTCCCCAATTTCTTCCTTGTAGCTTTTCTGTTGTCTTCAAGTGCTTAAGGTTGTCTCTTCTTATTTGCTTTCCAATGAATTGAGCCTGTTGTCGCCTTATGTCATTGAGAAGCTTCCTGTGGAATTTTGTTCATCTAAGGCCCTCAATATTTGTCACTCTATCCACATAAGACACCTTCAACATGCCTGCATTTAAAGAACTAAATCTCTACAACATTGATAGCTTTTCCACTTGTCTGTTGATATTCCAGGTGACACAACTATATGTAAGAATAGGGTCTCTATATGCCCTTGAGATTCTTTTTGCTCACACTTCTTTACAGCTGTGTATATGACGAATATATCTTTGATCTCACCAAAAGCAATGTTAAAATGAATATTAATATTTTATTCCACTGAGATATTTTAAAGAAAATACCTATTAGCATTGTAATCCTAATTACACTGTTTGATTTTTCTTCAGTATGGGGCGTGTCTGCCAGCTCTTGGCTTCTGGACTTGATGTAAACCTGAAGGACAGCAGTGAAAGCCAAAACACACCTTTACATTGGGCTTCTTGTTATGCCTCACGTGACATGATACAATGTCTCTGCTGTAAGATTTTACTGATGATAACATATTTATTTTTATTTGCTCTCTCTCTCTCTCTCTCTCTCTCTCTCTCTCTAATATCTCTCTCTTCCTTCCCCATCTCTCTCTCCCTCATTCTGTTTTTATGTATCTAGTGAATCCCTCTACTATGTGTCTCTGTATCTATCACAGTGATGACTTCATATGCTTTTTCTTTTTCACTCTCTCACTGTATTTGTATGCTTGTATCTCTCTTAAGTAAATCTCTATTATTAGACTACATATCTAACCCACTGACCACTCTATGCTTGCTCTCTCTCTATCTCTCTATCTCTCTCTCTCTCACACACACACACACACACATACACACATACACACATGTATGAATGACTCAAAGCACTAACTCTTTGCTATATATAATTTCTCTTCAGTATGCTACTCTCGACTTATTTCTGTTATGTAATTTCTAGTGCGTGGTGCTGATGTTAATGCAGTCAACATGGACGGTTGCACTCCACTTCATGAGGCTGTCTCAAGAGGGAACATTGAGATTGTGGAAGAACTGCTAATCCATAAAGCTGATCCAACACTAAAGATTAAAAGAGGGTAAGAACATAACTTATTCAAGCAAAAACTTTCTAATGTGTAAATAAATTAGTTTTCCAGAAAAATAACTTATTCCTATTTTGTGAACTATCTGAATTAATTAATTAATTACACTGTGTAACACAATTTTTGTCCTCGGGTAGCAAGTGTTATTTCCTATTTGCTTACCCCTAGAAAGTATGAAAATGGCTAATATTTCCTTCAAATTTTGCTTTTGTTACATTTATTCAAACCCCAAAGAATCCCTCTTAATACATGGCTATGATGCTCCCCCACTACTCCTGCTCATGATCAGAGATGCACATATTGTCAGCCACTAAGGCTGACCACATGCTCAAGTGGTTAAGGTCAAGTAACTGACAAGCAAATCTGTGGTATTGAGCAGAATATTAGCTATAGGCGCGGGGGTGGCTGTGTGGTAAGTAGCTTGCTTACCAACCACATGGTTCTGGGTTCAGTCCCACTGTGTGGCACCTTGGGCAAGTGTCTTCTACTATAGCCTCGGGCTGACCAAAGCTTGTGAGTGGATTTAGTAGACGGAAACTAAAAGAAGCCCGTCGTATATATGTATGTATATATATGTATATGTTTGTGTGTCTGTGTTTGTCCCCCTGTCCCCCCCAACATCGCTTGACAACCGATGCTGGTGTGTTTACGTCCCCGTAACTTAGCGGTTCGGCAAAAGAGACCGATAGAATAAGTACTAGGCTTCCAAAGAATAAGTCCTGGGGTCGATTTGCTCGACTAAAGGTGGTGCTCCAGCATGGCCGCAGTCAAATGACTGAAACAAGTAAAAAAAAAAAATTTTTAAAGAGAGTATAGCAATATCTCTGCTTCGGCAACTCAGTGCTGAATCTGTTTGAAATGCAATAGAAAATAGATTAGTTTCAAAACATTGATGTCCTGGTCGCAAAAGTAAAGTTTAAAGAGGATAGTAGTAGTTTTCTTTGATTTCTAGATAGAAGTAAATAGGAAATAAAACTTAGTAGCCAAAGACAAAAAAAAATTTATTTTGTTACAGTGTTATTTGCAGGCAGAGGCTAGCACTAGTTTCTACACATTCTGTTGTGCCACTTATTTAATTGTGTAATTATGAAGTTCACATCACAACCATGTGGTTTGAAGTTCAGGCCCACTGCACAGAACCTTGGGCACTGTATTAGGCCATATTTGTAAATTTGTGTTTGTGTTTTTACACAAATATTGATATTTCCCTTGTCGTTGCTTGAGCAAAGCAATGCTGATGTTGACATCTTTTGTCAACCATTAAGACTGATTGCTCCCTGAGTAAACAAGGTTAAAACATTATGGAATAAGTAGATAATAGTACAGTGAAACTATACTCTCACATATATACATACATGCATATATATATATCTGCACAAATGTATCCATATACATGTATATATATATAGATGTGTGTGTGTATATATATATATATATATTATAAGGTTTTTAAACTTTTAAATTTTCATATTCAAAAGAGACAGAGACTTCAAATTCGATATATCTAAATGTCTAAATCCAACGGACCAGTCACTGGATAAGTTTGGCACAGAAATGTTAACATAGAGTGGTGAATAAATCGATATATCGAATTTGAAGTCTCTGTCTCTTTTGAATATGAAAATTTAAAAGTTTAAAAACCTTATAATA
>NC_068987.1:24868388-24887683 GCF_001194135.2 Octopus bimaculoides | reverse complement strand
TTACACACAAATAAAGTAATATTTCTAAAATTTCTTCTTAGAAGTTACAAAGACCCCTTCATGGGGACTTCACACCCACAATTTAGTCATTTTTCCTAAGCAAAGACGAATACAGTTGTACTATTGGAAGTTATAGGGTCACCCAAACATAACAGATGAGCATTATTTGTAATTCAACGGTACAACAGTGTAAGACTATCCTTTCAGATATACTTACATTGTGATTTCTGCAATGTGGTGCATAAATTGTCAAGTAAATAAGACGCATCTTGGCCTCCACTGATTCACTTGCAAAGTGTTGAGTAAAATTATTTCGTTGCAGACCTCCTTTGAGTTTTTTTTATTATTACTGGGTCACACATACTCCCTAGTTGGTAACATTGATTTCAAGGCCTTCCCAGATGAGTGACTGGTTGTTCTAAGACATTTATTGATTGTAAATTTTTTCTGCCCAGTTACCTTCGGTATAGTGGTCTCTTTCTTCTGTGTGGTTTTGGACAAGTTCATAAAAGTTTGCAGTCTTCTTAAATTTTATGAAACAGAGGTGCAAGCATGGCTGTGTTTTGAGAAGTTTGTTTCCCAGCCACATTATTCCAAGTTCAGTCCCACTGCATAGCACCTTGGGCAAATGTGTTCCACTATAGATGCAGGCTGACCAAAATCTTGTGAGTGGTTTTGATAGATATATATGTGTTTGTGTGCATCTTAGATGATATGTCCAAAGCTTACTTAAACAAGGCTGTCCTGGTGCTAAACAACAATAACCACATATATATAGGGAGGGAGATTCAACACGCTCACTCACATCATTGAAAATAGTTGCCAAAAATCTTTCTCAAATAACATTTCTGTATCTTAAAAGGATACATTGAATAATATAGTCTTAGATACACTAATGTCTGAAAGAGTGGGATGGCCATGACT
Source organism: Octopus bimaculoides (assembly GCF_001194135.2). Taxonomy (NCBI): domain Eukaryota; kingdom Metazoa; phylum Mollusca; class Cephalopoda; order Octopoda; family Octopodidae; genus Octopus; species Octopus bimaculoides. The sequence goes on along the minus strand of NC_068987.1, from coordinate 24,886,759 downwards.
GGAGTGTTTTCGATCATAGGTCCACTCCATCAGAGCTGACTTGCTGTTCAACAACAACTACATATTTCTACATAAATTGAGCCACACAAAACCCATATGCACGTAACCACACACTTACTCCTAGCTACACATACATATTCATTCACTCAACCATACACATACATCCAACCACACATGCACGCACACATGCATCCAACCACTCATACACATGCATTCTACTGCACATTTGCACCCAGCCATGCACTTACATCCAACCATACAGATATATACATCTAGCCATTCACATACCTACACTTGCACCCAGCCATATGTACACCCACACAACCACATAATCTATTAATTACAACAGTTTTTATTTATCTATGTACTTTCCTGCCCTTTTTATTCCTTACAGAGACAATATAGGCAAATCCGCTCTTGATCTTGCAGATCGTAATGCAATTCTACTCAGCCTCTTGCAGAACCCTCCAACTAAACTTAGTAAAAAGCTATTCCAAGACATTCTTAGTAAGTCCAGATTTGGTGATTTTTTTTCTCTCTTTCTATCTCTGTGTCAGGTTATTTATCTGTCTCTCTCTCCCCCCCTCTCTCTGGCTATTTGTCTGTCTCTCTCCCTTTTCTCTCTATTTCTCTTTCTCTCTCTTCCTCCACATGTCTGCCTATTTAAGTCTATTTATTTGTCTGTGTAACTAACAGTTTCTATCTGATACTTATCTGTCTAATATCTATCTAATAGTTATCTGTTTACCTATCTTTTTTTTTCTGTCATTCTATTTCATTGACTATCCTGCTCACTTTCACTTGCATGTCTGCCTATTTGCCTGCCTATCTACTCAAGGTTAAGATGGAGAGGACCTTCATGCAGACTCTTCACTGGCAGATACATATACATGTAGATAAAGCAAATTTTAGAGGTAATACTTGATAATTGTAAGCACCTGTATATGCCAGATAGTGGTCGAGGTGAAAGAATAAATGTAAAATTAAAACAGAACACAAAGGATTCCGCAGTACACGTGTTTCAAGCTTTATACACAAACAGTCGTTACATCATTATATGAGTATATAATTGATAGACAGGATGGTATAAAGCTATCTTCAGCCGCAAATATATTCTTTCCCAAGATTATATCACAATCATATAATGATGCAACGACTGTTTGTGTATAAAGCTTGAAACATGTGTACCGCCCGCGGAATCCTTGGTGTTCTGTTTTAATTTTACGTTTTTGATTTATACATGCAGATAGGTAACAGCATTGGTATGGTGGGGTAGGTATGTTTTTGGCAGAGAAATGGCTTAGCCCAGTGGTTCAAAACATTTTTACTCTTGAGAAGCCTTTGAGATAAACTGCATATCTCAAAGAATTGAAATATTAAAATTATTATTGTAGCATCTTTCCCTTTCATAAAGTTAAATTTCCTAAACCAAACATAATATACTTTTCTGATAAAAATCTTCATGGATTCAGGCATGTCTGTGTGGTTAAAAAGTATGCATTTTAACCACATGGTTTCAGGTTCAGTTGCACTGTGCAGCACCTTGAGCAAGTACTTTTTATTCTAGCCTTGATACCTTATGAGTAAACGATGATGATGATTATATATATTCAAGAGTATCAGTGCCAAGCAGTGTTTAGGCATAAACAAACTTTCGGTTAGTTAAAATATGTTTGTAACATAATCCAAATTTTTAAAGGCAAATTCATCGCAGTTACCATGGTGAAAATATTTTCTCTTATAGTAAAGGGTGTGAAAACACCATGTCTGTCCAGTGCTGGCTTCTCTTTAACTATTATCAAAGGGAAATAACTAAGAGAGGCAACTCTGGACAGACTTAAAGCCATAGCTTTAACAAAATCACTGTCAATAACATTGACTGAGTTGTACTGTTAGACTGTCAGATCAGGAGAAATTCAGCAGTATCGCAGTGTTTGGGCATAAACAAACTTTAGGTTTGTTAAAATATGTTAATTGTATGGCTTTAAATCTGCCCACACTTAGCTCTCTTTCATATTTCCCATTGATAACAACTAAAGGGCTAGAAATGTTGTGTCTGAGAATCCAGCTGGAACCAACACTGACAGATATGGTGTTATTACACCTTTTACCATAACAGAGAATGTTTTCTCCTCAGTAACTGCAGTGAATTTGACTTTAGAAGTTTCAGTTGTGCCAATCAACGGAACAGCCTGCTCGTGAAATTAATGTGCAAGTGGCTGAGCACTCCACAGACATGCATACTCTTAACGTAGTTCCCGGGGAGATTCAGCATTACACAGAATGTGTCAAGGCTGGCCCTTTGAATTACAGACACAACCCACTTTTGCCAGCTGAGTGAATTGGAGCAAAGTGAAATAAGATGTCTTGCTCAAGGAAACAACATGCCACCAAGTATTGAACTCACAACCTTATGATCATGAGCCGAATACTTTAGCTACTAAACCACATGCCTATATTTGAATGTGTGTGTGTGTGTGTGTAATCATCTTAAGAGAGTATCAGGTAATATATTGATGACAGAAAAATGTCAATAAAATTTTAAAGTTGGCAGTCCAGTCTTCTTTCACCACTTTAAGAATGATATTTATTTTTCAGCTTTGTTGATGTAGAATAATGAAAAATAAACTTTAGAATTTAACCTGAATAGTGAGTCCCTAATGACTTCACTTGTTCAGATCATAAGATGTTTTGTTTTTCTTAAAAACATAGTGACATAGCTTTACTCTGAGGGTTTTCTAGCTGCAATGTAATTGTCTTGCCATGATGTTTAAGTTAAATTCACTATAACTGCTTTTTATATATCTCTTTTTTTTTTTCTTTTTCTGATTTTTTTCTTGTTCAGCTGAAGACTTTGCCTTATCAGAATCAGTCATTCAAAATAGTGTGACAAATGCAACAGAAATAATTGATACAGTAACTGAATCTCCCTTATTAGAATATCCTGTTGTCAGTATACCTCCTACATCTTCAGGAAGTAAAATACAAGAACTATCCAACCAAATTGTAAGTTCTCTTTGATATTCTGGTCAAACGCCAAACATTTTCTTTTCAATTTTTCTAAAAATAAAACAAAATAATGTAGAATTTATTAAAACATATACACTGTGTATTTTGTTAGAATTATGATTATAAAAGGGTTAAAACTGATGACAATAGAGAATTAAGTGTATCACCTAAAAACATTACAGATCATCTACATTAAACATAGACCTACAATCCATTTATATTACATCTGCACCTTTTTTTTTTTTTTGACTCTTGTTCTAATACATTATTCAGAGAAGTTTCCTCAAAGATTCAGTTTCTTTGCTTAACTTCAGCTATTATAGTATTAAGTAGATGAGCTACAATTACTTCAGATGACTTTTTTTTAACAAGCTCTTGTCTGTTCTACATGGCTTCCTACACAGACTGACATGTACAGTGTGAAGTGTCCTGGCTGGATTGAAAGCAAAACCAGAGCTGTTGATTTGAACTCATAAATCCATGTGATATCATCATCCTATCATCCTTTAACATCCATTTTCCATGCTGGCATAAGTTGGACTAAATATCAGTGCTCTAAGTGAGGTACAAACTCACAACCTCTGCCTTTCTCATCCATGACTTTTACAGTGAAGGTACTGTCTATAAGTACAGTACACTATCCAATTGTGCTACTAGCTCAATATCTTTGTTAGTCTGTATTTTCACTTCATAATAAACTATGCTCTCAAAAGTTGATCTTGCATATCCCTATATTTTATCCATTAACACTTTAGACCAGCCTCACTTAGTTTTGTTGACTCATTTATTAAAGTATCCTGAGAAAGTTCCAATACCAACATATTAAAAGGGCAAAGGAATTGAACATATCTCAACTCAGGACACCAAGACGAAAAATAGTCAAGAAAGATACTATTCTGTTTGTCCACACTCATGATTCTGAAGTGCAAAATAGGTTTAACCATTTAACATTTAAACTGGCCATATCTATACCATATATTCTACCTGTTTTATGTAAAAACTGACCAGATTCGGCCTCTCATACCTACCTTACAAAGTCATTCTAAAAATAAACAATCATGTCATCGAAATTTTTGAGGTACAACATAATACATAATTAATTCGAAACAGTGTGAATAAATAAGCATTACTGATCATAGAGTCATTTGAATACTAAAGGATTAATACCATTTAGACAAACTACTAATCCTGTTCCAAAGCACAAAAGTGGAAAATTTAGTCAAAGAAAGCTGTGTCATCAACATCAAACATCACCAAAAGAACCTTCAAAAGGGCAAACTTCACAGTTTGAAATAATTCTGAATTTCCTGTTAAAACTTGGAGAGAATGTAGGTATGGAACATGAAGTACAGATAATGCTATCTATTTGGTAAATAGTTCTAAGATCTTGTTCATGTCACTTGCTGGTTCAACAGCTATCCACAAAGAACACATATGAATAGATGAGTTGGAAAACTTCTGGGGAAGGTTGTTGTTGGTTAGGGTTAGCAGATAAGGTTAAGGTTCCAGAAATGTGGGGAAGAGTGCTTTTTTAAAATATGAATTTTGGGGGGAAAAATTTTTTTCAGAATTATGATCTTTGTATTTTTTAAACATTGGAATTCAAAATAAATGTTTTGAGAAAAATTGAAAAAAAAAAAAAAAAGAATTAGTGGTGAGTGAAAGAGGGATTCAAATTTTGAAAAGCTGTTTTGGATGGGAAAAATCACAATTTTCCATTGCTGAAAACAGGTTTTGAAAGAAATTTTTTGTAGAAGGAAAATTCTCAATAAACTTTGATTATATCTTCCTATGCTTTACTTCCTACAGAAAGAATTAGAATGTCTACCGATGTTTCCAAAGACTGTGGTGACAGAGGAACAACTGTCCCTATTGTGGCCTCGACCACAGTCTATTGTCCAGAAAGAAGGGAACCATTTTATCCCAGATGATGTCCTCCACATATATCTGTCAACTATGTCAGATATTAGTAAGTTGTTTGCTCTTCCCTCACATTTACCACTCTTAGCATTATCATCATCATCATCATTAATATTATTATTATCATTGTTGTTTTAGTATTGTCATTGTATATATCACTTGATGTAGTCATCATCGTCATCCTTGTTGTTGTTGTTATCATCTTGATTGTTGCCACTGTTATCATTTTCATCAACTTTTCAAACATGTACATGTCCTTACTTGCATTATTTAAATTAGTTTCTAAGTTCAAGTTCCATGAAATTCAATTTTTACCTTTCCAGAGTCAATAAAACAAATTACCGATCAAATACTCTACTTTTTCTATTCACTACAGCTCATACTCCACCCAGGGTCACCTGACATACCTACCTCTCTGCCTCACATCACCCTTACTGTTTCACTCTCCTTCTCCAAGCTCTACACTAACCCAATGTCCCCTCTCTCAATTCAGCTTTAATCCTCTGGAACTTTCTCCCAGAAGATAGTGACTTAAAACGATGTTCAAACTAAACAGCAATTATATCAGTGTCACCAGTGTCACATGACCTGTGAGGAACATAGCTTCCGTCTCTCTTTCCCTCTCCAAATAAACCATGGTGATGGAGGAATACTCAAAATGAATTGTCTCACCCCACCCCACCTTTTTTTGTCTTTTGTTATTCACTAATTTTTTTTTTTTTAAAAACAGGCATACATTCTGTGGCTCAAGTGTGGAACTGTCGAAAGTTCATGTTCACATCCATGGGCATCGAAACAATCATTAATTTACAGTCACCAGCATATGAGTACAACACCACCTGTATCCTATGTCATGTTAGCAGCCGACTGTGTGTGGAGAAAGCCAGCTACAAAATCATCATCCAGACTTTTCAGGTAAACAGCTTCTTGCTAAATTGATTCCATAGTTTGTAGGGTTCTTTTACTTTTATTTCTGAGTTGAAGCAGTAATTTTCATCAGTTTCAACAATGAGTATTCGATGGTTTGATCAACAAAATTACCTGTTTGTTGAATTAGCATGTAGGTGCCTGAACATTCCACTAACACATGAATCCTTAATGTAATTCTTGGGCAGAATCAGTATGACAGACAAGGCGGTGAGCTGGCAGAAACGTTAGCACGCTGGGCGAAATGCTTTGCGATATTTCGTCTGCCGCTACGTTCTGAGTTCAAATTCCGCCTTTCATCCTTTCGGGGTTGATAAATTAAATTCCACTTATGCACTGGGGTTGTTGTCATCGACTTAATCCCTTTGTCTATCCTTGTTTGTCCCCTCTATGTTTAGCCTCTTGTGGGTAATAAAGAAATAAGAATCAGTATGACAGACAGTAACAAGGCTGTCTTTCTAGCCTTGATTTTCTTGATTGTGCTTTTGACTTGTCAGCTTCAGTGGTTGGTCCCTCAGATGGATCTCTGTTAAGAAGATCTGCTTTCTCTCATGCATTCTCCTCATACAGCAACCTCTCATACTTCTTTCTTTTCAATATCATTGAGAGCTAGTATGCCCTTATCATTCCATACACACTACTCCCCATGACATCTCAATTTTCTCTAGTTCACTGCCTTACAATCCAGAACATTTTACATCTCCAATTCTCATGTCATGTAACATGCGCAAACCTCTTTTTTCTGCTTTTATTCTCGAGAAGCTACACATCAGGTGTAGCTTCTTTTAGCTACTTTGTATAGTTGTCTGCTTCCAGTCTTTCCAGATCTATCTGTTAGTTTTAATAACCCTATCTACAATACTATTCTATTATCATATCAACTTATTTCTGGTTGAAAACTTGCCCCAGCTACACATCTGCTCTCTGGTTTGCAGAAAGCTGTGACATGGGAACCTGCTGATGTCTTTTATAAGCTTCCACCTCCACTTTCTTGTCAAATTTCTGACTGTTCAATGGTTCTTTAAGCTTCTGTAGCTTAGGATAGTGAAATTTTTACCTTCAATGGCTGGCTGAGGATGGTGTTTGTACCAGTAAGCAGAAGTACTGATTTTGTAGTGTTTACGTATTTTCCAATGCAAATACTGTTTTACCCTATCATGGTGATTTTTATATTTATTTGGTGTCAGGATAGGACATCCCGAGATGAGATGGTCTATTGTTTCGTCAAATGTGTCACAGAGATATCTTGCAATTAAGAAAGAAACTACCCTTTAAATGACAAAAATCTTCCCAGTTTTTTAGTTTCTCTGCTTTAACAGAACTTTTCCCACAGTTGTTTTGTGAAGTTTTCCTTCCATCGCACTGATGTTTTTGGATTGAGTTTGTTTTGTAGAGAGAGAGAGAGAGCTTCTTAGTGTACATCCATGTTTATTATTATTATCATTATTATTATTATTATTATATTAAAAGCAGCGAGCTGGCAGAATCATTAGCACACTGGGAGAAATGCCTAGTGGTATTTCTAAGTTCAAATTCCGCCAAGGTTAACTTTGCCTTTCATCCTTTCAGAGTCAATAAATTAAATACCAGTGAAACACTGGGGTCGATATAATCAACTAGTCCCCACCCCACAAATTTGAGGCCTTGTGCCTCAAGTAGAAAGGATTATTATTATTATTGTTGGTTGTTGTTATTATTATTATTATTATTATTATTATAAAGGCAGCAAGCTGACAGAATCGTGAGCACGCTGGGAGAAATGCTTAGCGGTATTTCATCTCATGCTACATTCTGAGTTCAAATTCTGCCAAGGTCACCTTTGCCTTTCATCCTTTCGGGGTCAATGAAATAAGTACCAGTTACGCACTAGGGTTGATATAATTGTCTTATCCCCCTCCCCCAAAATTTCAAGTTTGGGGCCTATAGTAGAAAGGATTATTATTATTATTGAGGCAGCAAACTGGCAGACTTGTTAACACAGCAGGCAAAATGCTTAGTGGTATTTCGTCCATCTTTATGTTCTGAGTTCAAATTCCTCCAAGGTCAACTTTGCCTTTATCCTTTCTCTAGGAATTAAATAATTACCAGTTGAGACATGGAGTTGATCTAATCAACTAACCCCTGCCCCCAGAAATTGCTGGCCTTGTGTCAAAATTTGAAACCATTATTATTATTTCAATTTTAATAATTATCAAAGTGGTAACGACCAAGGCGTTTGGCATTATGTTGTGCTTGAGAAGAAGACCCATCAAGCCAAGCAAAATCACAGTCATGACAGATACCAGTGTCACGCAAATGGCACCTGTGCCGGTGGCACATAAAAGCACCCATTACACTCTCAGAGTGGTTGGCATTAGGAAGGGCATCCAACTGTAGAAAACCATGCCGAATCAGACTGGAGCTTGGTGCTTACTTTTACATGCCTTCCACCATGCCAGCCCACTCAAACCACCCAACCCATGCTAGCATGGACAACGGATGTTAAATGATGATGACATATTCAGCTTTCTCTTTTCTTTTGTAGGTCAAAATCCTGGCTCATGATATCCAAAGTCTTTCTTATGCAATTATTACATTAAGCCAGTTGTTCAATTTATACAAAACAGAATCAGGCATCAGTATCCCATTATTAGAAGTAAGTTTTTGCTTTTTGTTCTTTTCACAGTAAAATTTTGGCACGATCTGTGAGTGCTAAAATATTGTTGTTTTGTTTTCAAGGAACCAAGTTTATGTCACCAATTTGCCAATGAACATAGTTGTTTACTATGAATTAATTGTTTCTTTATCGTTTTAGTTAATTGCTCGTATCTGTGTGAGTCCCCTACTTGCATGTGCCCCATTTGCTGATTTCTATTGTCTCTGGTATATACTTACTGCCCCCACCCCACTCAGTCAAGTGGGCTTGTCTTGTGAGTTACTTGGTGACCCCAATAATGCCAATTCCATGAAAAAGGGACCCAGTATACACTGTAAAGTGTTTGGCATTAGGATGGGCATCCAGTAATAGGAACTATGTAAAAGCAAGCATTGAAGACTAACACAGCCCCCTGGTTCATCAGATCCTATTTAATTGTCCGACCCATGTCAGCATGGAAGCTGGACATTTAATGATGATGATAGTTATGATTATGACATACAGGTAAATAGAAACTAGAGAGTGATGGTCAGTTACTTAATTATCCCTTCTGAAATGTGTAGTTTATTAACTATTGATTTCTTGTATTCTAACAAGCAAGGTGGTATTTATGCAGTTACTCAGCCTGCTAGAAACTACTACCCACAGCTCCTTGAAGCTATATCCTACTTAAAAGAAAGAAGGGCATATCATATGTTTCAAAATTATAGAAAGTCAAAACGATTTGGGTCAGAATGGCTTTGATCATTGGCCTGATTTATCATAGATGATGCGGGGTAAACAACAACAACCAGAGCAACAGCAGCAATATCCTGTGTCGAATTTCAGTACATAGATAGATATAATTCTCCATGTACTAAGTAGATTAACATTAACTTAACTATTGTTATTTCATACAGATAGCATCTAAAAGTAATTCATTTTTTTCTCTGTTCCCCTGCCAACAAGTGTGTTTTCATGCATTTACTTAGAGATTTTCTTATAACTTCTGCACTGAAGAGGTCATAATTATTTGAAACACAGGGCATTTGTTTTTGATTACAGTCAGTTAATCAAGTCAAGCAACTTCCATCCCAGAAATCCCAGTTGAGAGATGAAGCATGAATGTCTGGTGTGTGTTTTAGTCACATTGGTCTTTCACTAGTTAAAATAACACTTCTGCTCATGCCATGACTACAGACGATAGCAGCAGTTTGCTAACAACTGAACTAGTTGAACCTGATGGTTAACAGTTTGTTGTCTGTTCATCCACTCAGCATCAGTGATATTCGCCATTGATTTAGTATGTTCATCTGCCAAAATAATTCACTTCCACCATGCTGCATCCCATGATTTCAACATACCCTGGCTTAAGTGGTTACATGCTATTTAAGTTATAGTTGAGACCTAGACAGATGCTACTACTCCAAGTCAGAGCAGACTTAGAAACAATAGTGGCTGAGAAGTGGTCACACTCCTCAAAACCTTACAACTCCCAAACTAAAGCCCGACTACCAAATGCAGTTTAAATTCATACCCAGGACAGAATGGTGAAACAAACCCAGTCCCAGATTTGCTACCATTAATGTTTATTTTCATTTTATATAGAAAATCTTAATTCACAGATGCAGTTAATTTATTCCTCGTAAAAAAAAAAACAGCAATATCACATATTATGAAGGGAAGTATTCCAACATGGTCATAGCCTCTATGGCTAAAACAAACTAATCAGTATATGTTATTGCCCTGAATATTGTCATTTTCTTTGCTTAGATTACAGATTCACCATCGCTGCCTTACAGAGGAGTTCTACTTGATGTATCTAAAGGACGTGTACCTAATATAGTAAGTTTCAATTCATCTCTCTCTCTCCCTCTTTAATTATGTAACTGAATATATTACATGACCAACCAGACTATCAGATGTCATTACATGTCACTGAGCATCATCCTGCTAGTGCATCTCAGCAGAGACAAAGAAACCAACAATAATAGCACAGGCAGGTATTGAAGCTTCTGCATAGTCACTTAAGATGGTAAAAATAAGACAGCCAAATGTCTTTAAAAAAGACACACACTGCCTAGGGTTGACCTGGGGTTAAATAACAATAAAATATATTATCACAACCATTTCTAACTAGAGTACAGCACCCGAGTACAGACAGTTGAATTGACTCCTATACGTGACTGGTACTTTAATTTATCTACTCTGAAATGATTAAAGGTAAAGTTGACTTGGGAAGTTTTGAACCAAGAATACCAAGAGATCTTGGGCATCATGGCATGGCATTAAGTTCACCATTCTGTCAATGTCAAATACCAAAGAAGCAAATAGTTCTTTTTTTCTTTTTTCTTTTTTTTTTTTTTATTATTTTGGTTTGTTTTAAAGAAATGATTTGTTTATTCTGCTGAATTATTTAGTCCCTCTCCCCCCCCCCAAAAAAAAATTAGACAGCTTTGTACAATATGTTCTTTTGTCTGTTACAGGAAACTCTGAAAAACATGCTTGACAATATTGCTTTCATGAAGTTTAATCAGGTACCATGAATTATTCATTTTCATAAACTTTTTCTTGTTTCTGTTTATCTTGCATGCCAAAATTTCCTGACATTGCTTCAATTTTTCATCTATTTGCACATTTAATTGATTGATTGATATTTCTTAAAGATTATAGGAACAGGTTTATATTTTGTTGTTGTTGGCATTGGCGGCATCTCAGTTCCATAACATCTGAGTCCTGCATCTCCATCCAGACACCATGCATTCAGTTTCTATATTTTCCTATCAGCTTCCCTTCACCATCAATGGGTCTGCTCACAAAATAACATTCCACTAGACTACTCGTGACCCGTTGGGTCACCAGGAAAGTCTGAGTTTCCCAGCAACAGAGTTTTGTTTTGTGAGTTTCTTTTTTTCCCCCATGTTATTTCACATGCTTTCAACAAATATGACATCAAAAACCACGCATAACCAGCTCCTTTCCCCAGAAAAGGAAAGATTTGGCTGCTATTTCTTGCACACCCTGCTACAACGTAGCAGGTATTTCAGGTCGTTTATCACAAATAGCTGTTACATAGTAGCAGGGCGTGCTAGAAATAGCAGCCAAATTTTTGGAGGGGGAGATATGTTGAATGCACTCGAAAGAAACCAATGGAAAAAGACTATTTCACATTAAGGTTATGAACAGGTCTTTTTCAAAATATTTACCATATTTTTAAAGTCATTTTCACTTAAAAATATTTTGCCTATCATAATGTCTAATGAATGAAGTTATTTTCGGAATATTTTCCCATTATTATTTATACCCCAAAACCCCGAATATCTCAATAAATACTGGTCCGATTTACGCGAAACTTGTTTTATTCCATTCATATTCACATTTCAGGAGCATTTTACTTTCAAAATATTTTCCCATTATGCACCAGTTTGGCTGTGTAACATTGCAAGCAAGCAAGCAAGATTGAACTTCACTTTTAAGAGTATATAGATGGCAGCTATATTTATTGCTTTAGACAATCTTGTTCTGGCAGCTGTATAGTGATTATAGTGATAACTGGGCCTGTGCTGTTCACCCACGGGACACTTGCCAGTTGAGAGTCCATCACCTGAAGTTTTATTGTTATTTAGGCTGTTGTTTGTATAATTCTTTTATTCATTAATCTCATACTGAGGAAAGTGGTAAGGTGTCATGGCCATCAGTATTTTTATCAAAATACCATTTACCTGAAAAGACTCAAAGGGGCCTCTCTACCCTTAAAAGAATAAGTGAGCTACAAGTAGTAGTAGTAGTAGTAGTAGTGCTACTGTTGTTGCTTTCTCTTCCATATTTCATTTTCTCTTCAGATACATTTGTACACTCGATTCCGGTATCAGACCAGTTCAACATGGCAGTTGTGCTACAGCTGTAGGTGTGTATCCACTATAATAATACTCTTGTGTATTTCTCCGTCACAACATATGAATGAGAAAGGAAGGGGTGATGGCAAATTTGGTAGTGGGATGATGGAAGTTCTACGGTGAAACAAAAATCAAACAGCGTTTCAACTTTGTGTGAGTATGTGTGTGTGTGTATGTAAAAGGAAGTTGTGTGTGTGTATGTGCATGCAATGGAAGTAGGATGGTGGACATTCAAAACTGAACAGAAACATCAAACAGCATTTCAACTCTGTGTGAGTATTTGTGTGTGCATGTACAAGGGAAGTATGTGAATGTTTGTATCTGTGATAATTTTGCATCTGATATATATAATACAATTAGCTATCATTTTTGACGGCATGGGGCCAGCTAGTATAATATAATAACCTTTACAACATCCCCCCACCATCTTACATGCTTCTACCAAACACAATATGAACCAATGAGAGAGCCTCTTTTTGGTTGCCAAACTTGCTAGAAATAGCAGCCAAACCTCGTTATGACTACACCATAGTAATCTTAAGAGAGGAACATCGAATAATGCAAATTTGAATGCCCACTGACTGAACAAAAGACAGTAATGGCCCCAGTTTAAATGTCTTTGATCACATGTCTGCTTAATTAGGACTGACCTGGAATGTAACAACTAGAACGAACAGGTTCGATCTTGAATCCCTTTTAAGATAACAAGTTCTTAGTACTTCGCAATATTTATTCTGACTTTTCGCATTGTGGTTTCAAATCCCACCTAGATCAACTTTGCCTTTCATTCCTTCAGAGTTGATAAGAAAGAAGTACAAGTTGAGTGCTGTGTGGCAGAAATGTAAGAATATCAGACTAGATGTCTTGTTCTATTTGTTAAGCTTCTTTTGCAGTCAGTGTTCAAATCCTGCCATGGTGCTCTTGCATGGTAGATTTAATCAATCACTTGGTTTAGCACAACCAGTTTATAACCTTGGGTGCTTTTAGTAGAGTCAACTTTGCTGCAAGCACTCAGGACTGGTCTCCTGTTCATGGATACCTTCTTCCTTCCCTCCTAGCAGCTTCAGAAACCCTGTACAGCGTTATGGGTACTGCTTTCTCTTTTGATAACTGGCAATCTGTCAGTTACAATGGTGAGTGTTCCAGTTGATCCAATCAAGAAACCATCCTGCTCATAAAATTAACATTCAAATAGCTGAGCATGTCACAGACACACATACCCTTAATGTAGTTCTCAGGATGATTCTGCATAGCACAGAATGTGGCCAAGCTGACCCTTTGAATTGCAGGTACAACTCATTTTTGCCAATTTAGTAGGCTTGAGCAACATGAAATAAAGTGTCTTGCTCAAGGACACAATGTACTGCAGGGAATTAAGCTCATGAATACTCTAACCACAAAGCCACAGCTGTGTGGTAAGTAGCTTGCTTACCAACCACATGGTTCCGGGTTCAATCCCACTGCATGTCATCTTGGGCAAGTGTCTTCTACTATAGCCTCGGGCCGACCAAAGCCTTGTAAGTGGATTTGGTAGACGGAAACTGAAAGAAGCCCCTCATATATATGTATATGTATATATATGTATGTGTTTGTGTGTCTCTGTTTGTCCCCCCAATGTCGCTTGACAACTGATGCTGGTGTGTTTACGTCCCCGTAACTTAGCAGTTCGGCAAAAGAGCCTGATAGAATAAGTACTAGGCTTCCAAAGAATAAGTCCTGGGGTCGATTTGCTCGACTAAAGGTGGTGCTCCAGCATGGCCACAGTCAAAAAGACTGAAACAAGTAAAAGAGTAAAAAGAGTATATACTTTGTTAAATATATCTACTGAAGCAGATTTAGAATAACTCTGCCTTCGATTTCTGATTTACTCTCTGCAACTACTATATTTTCTGGCACACAGGTCAAATTTTGCAGACCAAAATTTACAGCCAAAAAAGAAGGTTGGTCAACACAGCATTGGAAGACCAAAATTTCTATATGAAATGCAGCAGGATGAGAAAGATAGTGATGATGTTTGAAAGTTTACACTACATGCTTATACCTTATACTATGTCAACATGTATGCCAGAAAATACAGTATGAAAAGTGAAACATAAGAATGCTACAAACCACCATTAACTTGCTCTTTGTTGTTCACGTTTGGCTTGTGACTTTGATTTGAGACCCTGCGTTGAAAATGAATTAATTACATTGTTGTTGTTGGCACTCCGTCGCTTACGATGTCGAGGGTTCCAGTTGATCTGATCAACGGAACAGCCTGCTCGTGAAATTAACGTGCAAGTGGCTGAGCACTCCACAGACACGTGTACCCTTAACGTAGTTCTCGGGGATATTCAGCGTGACACAGTGTGACAAGGCTGGCTCTTTGAAATACAGGTACAACAGAAATAGGAAGTAAGAGTGAGAGAAAGTTGTGGTGAAAGAGTACAGCAAGGTTCGCCACCATCCCCTGCCAGACCCTCGTGGAGCTTCTTTAGGTGTTTTCGCTCAATAAACACTCACAACGCCTGGTCTGGGAATCGAAACCGCGATCCTATGACCATGCGTCCGCTGCCCTAACCACTGGGCCATTGCACCTCCACTAATTACATTGCAACCATACAAGGACATACAAAAACTACCATATTCACTATTTTTGTTTATTTTGTTGGGTGCCAGAATTTTTGTTTGCAGCACTGTGACCTGGTTACTGACAGTTTTACTGCAGATGTGCAATGTAATTTTGACTCTTCACAATAAATAAATTAAAAATGAATTCAGCAGTTTTTAGTGTGCTTCTAGACAGCTAAAATGGCTCTTTCATGCTGTAATTGCTTATAACTCTTGCTTTGCAATTTGAGAGGAAAAAAAACAAATTGTAAAAGCTGAGAACATTTAAAACTTACAAAAAGCTGGTTTAACCTATTAGTATTCTGATTACTCTGTCAAGTATAATGCTAATTTATTCAGCTCATTTTGAATTAATTATGCATTATTCCATGGCATCAACAGTTTGATGATGTTATTGTTTATTTTTAGAATGACATTGTAGTGTAGGTCCGAGAAGGCAATTTAAACATAAAACAGAATATTTGGACTAGATGTGGCCAGTTTAAATGCTAATGGGTTAAATATATGACTGCAACCAATTCAATGTACAGACCACTCCTACAGTTATGGGAATGGACTAGATACAAACACTGTGAAGGTCATAATTGTAAATTAGGTACAAGATCAGTAATTTGGAATGGGGTTAGTTGATAACATTAACCTTAGTGCTTTATTTTCTCAATTCAGAAGGATAAAAGATAACATTGGATTCGGTAGGATTTGAACTTAGAAATTAGAGTCAAAAGAAATACTGCAAGGTATTTTTCTTGACACTCTAATGATTCTACCAGCTCAGTGGGGATAGCAATAGTAGTAGTAGTAGTAGTAAATTTCTGTTTTGCTTATACTTTTGAGTCTTTCCTTCAGTAAGATGTTGTACATAATATCAATGTTTATAACATGAATTGTTACCTATTGCAGTGAGCTGTTGGAGATTGATAAGTTCTGCATGGATCGAGGCATGCAATTGATTCCAGCAGTTGATGTTCATCCGTCTGTCCAATTTGAAGATTTGCCATTCTTGCAATGTGTATTTTATGACTACATCTCACATTTTACTAATTCAGAGTAAGTAACCACATTTCATTAATGTTTACACATTTGTTTAATTGTTTTATGTTCATAGCTCTGATGAAATTAATCAAATTATTCTTATTCTCAGCTGTCAAAGATTTTGTGATTTCTCCATATACTATATATTCTTAATGAGACTGAATATAGGTTTATTAAATATATTTTGAATGTTTTCTATGTATACATATATTCATATTATAACAACAGTATGATATACATGTGTGTGTGTGTGTGTGTGTGTGTATATACACACATTTGTGGGTGTCTGGTATAACATGTTGCACTGTCCATTTCAGGACAGTGTCAGTGGTGACTAAGCCATCAGTCTCGAGTTCACTCCTGAGGAATGTTTGAGGAATCCCAACAGTTCTAAAAGTAAGAACTGTTAAAATGGAAGCACAAGTTGTCGTTGCCATTCAGACACTAAAAGAAAGCATGAAGGCAAATCCACCATGATAGTCTGCAGCACTGGCATCTCTCTGTTATTGGACAGGACTTCTATCATCTCAGTGCAGTTGTACTGTGGATAGAGAGGCCTTAAAGTCCAGGCATTGTGGAAATCAAACTCACAACTCTTTCTCTGCTCTGATCAAACTTGCTAGCAAATGACCATTGGGTTTCAATTCATCTGCCAAAGTCTAATGGTGATCATGTTCAGTTACAACTAGATACTTTGGCATTGGAAGGTGTGAAGGTTGTCTTTAAGATGAATTGGGGAGAACACCTGAATTTGGCGGCTGCTTTCATGATGGAGTAAACATATTTAAAGAAGGTGCTCCCACTCCACACTAAAGATGGATCTAGAAAGGATGGTCTAAAATCATCTTGTGCCTACCTCCTATAACTGGATAAACATATTTGGTAGGTTATCCATTTTGTTATCACAACCATTCAAAAGATTGATCTGTTCCTTTACTCACTTTAACATGGAGCATTCAAACTCTGCAAGACAAGAGAATCATCAACAGACAGGAACACTGAACTGCTCTGTTTGCCCAACAGCTGACAAGGTTCACCCTTGATGTCACTGCAATTGCTGAAACCAGACTAGCAAACAAAGTTTAAATAGCAGAAATTTGTCTCAGTTATACTTTCTTCTGGAAAGATATATCTCAAGAGGAATGACATATCCATGGAGTGGAATTTATAAAAAGGCAAAAAAACAAACCTCTTTAAATTACTATAATTGGCAAACTAGTTTTATCACTCACCTCTCAGCATCTTGTCCAACTTCTACCCCCTTGAAGTTGACATCACCAAACAACAGCAAATAGCCTACAAATCCTTTGGACATTTCTCACAAAGTATCTCTCAGTCATAACTTGAGATATGAAGCAAAAGTTATTATTTATTGGGCTTTTGTGCTCTTCAGATGTTTCTGTTGTGAGACATGGACAGTGTATAAACACTCAACACTATGACATAAGTGATTTCATCTAGCAAAGTTACGACTGATCCCAAGCATCAAATGGGATGACTGTCACAAACAACACTATACTGACTAGAACAAAATTAATGAGAAACTTAACCATCACTGGAGAACATTCACTTCAATGGTTCAGGCATGTATAAAGGATGCCATACACAAGTATCCCAAACAAATGATCCTTTACTCTGAAATTATTGAAGGTCACTGCTCAATGAGTGCATCAAGATCAGTCTTTTATTTTAATATCGAACCTAACAACTGGGAAAAGGTTGCTGAAGGCTATAAGAACTGGAGACAAGCATGTGGAAAAGGAGCTATTGCTGCAGGTCACATTTATGTAAAGAAGCTGAAGAGCCAGAAGAAGAGAAAGAGTTCAATGATGACTTCTGAGACAAGGACTATCTTTGATGATTTAGTAACTGATTATTGATCTCAAGATAAAAGGGGAAGCATCAACAACATGAATGAAAAGACCTTGAAAATATCATCAACAGTGAGGAAATGCAAGGTATATTTAACAATGTATGCATTATGTGTACATGTGTGTGTGTGTATATTTATATAATGCTTCTCTTTATATATATATATATATACTAGCAGAGGCACCCGGCGTTGCTCGGGAATGAAATTGTTGCTTATATACTTGAAGAAAAAAAAGCAAAATATGCTGCATAGAAATTTGAGGACATTCTGTAGATGGACTCTCAGATGAATGATGGCTGGGCGCCTCTCATGAATGGGGAAAATTGAAGATGTGCCAAAAAGCCTCATTGGTACTTGGAAACTTTTACGAAAATTAAAATGGGGATTAAATGAAAAAAATGATTTACGTGAATATCCTCAGAAGAGTAATTGAAATAAATGGCGATTGTGGAACCCCCCCACGCACGCGCGCATACACACGTGTGTCTTT
>NC_068987.1:24867368-24868152 GCF_001194135.2 Octopus bimaculoides | reverse complement strand
TGAGTCAAGGGGTATGTGTGTGCGTGTGTATGTGTGTGAGACAGAGTGAGAGAGCGGTGTGTATGTAGTATTTACTCTATCTCTCTCTCATACACACAAACACACAAAATAGAGAGTGAAGCTTTTTGCGGTTGTTACGTCAATACCGGAAGTTGACATTGAGGAACCTTTTTAAAGAAATGAATCTTAAATATAAAGCAATATTATTTATTTTTAATTAAAAAAATCAAATGAAGAGCCTAAGATTTATCCGAGGTCAAATTATTCATGCATTACAAGTATGGAAGCATTTGGTGAAGTCGATTTCACGTGAAAAGCGATTACACACACATCTCTGTTTTATATATAGTATAGATGTATGTGTGTGTAGGGAAGGCATTAGCAGTGACAAGTATATTACACAAATGTAATTCTTTTTCCCAAAGAATTTTTACTTCTTATTTAAGGTTGATGAAGCTATAGGATGTTATTCAGGCACTCATCTATGAGTCCACTGCATCTTATAGAAGAAACAGCTGTAAGCTAATGAATTTCATAACATAACTGTTTTTTTTTTTCTTTGTCATCTTATTTTCTTATTAACATTCTATACTTGCCTAACACTTCATTCTGTAGCATACATATATTGAGTTCTACACCAGATTATTAGTCACGCAATGCCTAAGTGAAATCATTTACATATATATATATAGTTTTAGGGAAAAGAACCAAGGTTCATGAACTCATCGATGAAAATCCACTGTCACATATATATGTATATATATATATATATATATATATATAT
>NC_068987.1:24863063-24867288 GCF_001194135.2 Octopus bimaculoides | reverse complement strand
ATATATATACATCTACATACATACATACAGGGTATGGTGAATAAACTGTCATCTAAATTACGCAAAAACCAAAATAACGCTGACATCTCATTTTAACAATTATATTTACCAAAATTACATAAAAATATCTTGAAATACTAAAGAGTAAATCTATTCAATAAAATAGCCATTGGCTTCAACCACAGCCTCCAGATGACTTTGGAATCTCCTGCAACTCCTCTAGACAGTCTTCTTGTTTAAGTTGGTGAATGCTGCCATAACCTTTACCTTCTTTGGTATTACAAGTAGTTTTGTTGGTCTCTCACTCAACTGCACCCCACACATAATAATCAAGGGGTTTGCAGTCTGGAGAGTTAGGTGGCCAGATGTTAGAGGTGATGTGGTCACAGAAATTGTCTGACAGCCATGACTGGGCTCTCTTGCTGGTGTAGCATGGTGCAGAGTCCTGTTGCCAGACATGGGGTCTTCCAGCAGCCACCCTCTTGATCCAGGGCAGCACTACCTCCTCCAGGCACTTGATGTAGGCCTCTGTGTTGAGTCTGAGGCCATGTGGGAAAATGAATGGAGGCATAACATCGCTATTACTAGTGATCACTCCAAACACCATGATGTTGACTTGATTTTTATCACTCTTGGTACATGTCTTGAGGACACAGCAAGCCAACAATTGTTCTATGTGTTCACCATTTGATCCTAGCAGAAGTTTTTCTCGTCTGAGAAAAACAAAACATGTTAGGTTGGCAGGGATGCTTGAGTTTGTTCAAAATCTTCATAGCACAGTCTTTCCTCTTATCTTTAGTGACTTGGAATAAAAATTGACTCTTTCTCATCTTGTATGAGGAATACCAAATGTCTTCAAGCACTGTCTGCCTGATAAGAAACTCAGACACTCCCATGTCCCTGGTGATGGATCTGATTGACTTGGAGGAATCATTGTCAATCATGGCCTGAATCTCACCAACAAATTCAGGATTTCCTTTCTTATCAGAAGGATCAGAGTGAGTTTTCCAAGCTGCCATACCTTCATCATTACCGTTCCATACCTTCATCATCGCCAACTCTTTCCAAATCCTCTGTGTTGTCCTCATATTGACACTCAAACACTGAAATGTTCATATTGGAGCTTCTGGCACGAATGCCAAGCAGTACAGCATGTCATTTCCAAATTTCTGGCAGAGTGAATTGCATCATGGCACTCTTTTTCTCATAGATGGTGCCCAACTGACCCTACTATACTGTGTAGTTGACAAAATCAAAAATAATGCACATGTGCAAAATTAAAAATATAAAATGGTGACAATTTACCCATCGCACCCTGTATATATACGGAGAGAGAGAGAAAGAGAAAAAGAGCGTAATGAAATGGATTTAACATAACGTTTGTAATCTTTATCTCATCTACAGCTTTATTAATGTAGGATCCCGTCTTACTAGTTTTCTCTTGGAATATCCTGATGATGACACTTTGAGCATTGCAGATGCTAGCAAATTTCTTCCAATAAAAGACAAGACTTTGTTGATAAGTGGCTCAACTCTCCATGATGTAAAACAACATTTGATACAACGACTACCACCACACTTAATGTTTGGTGAGTATGGAACACAGGTAAGACAGCTAAGTGGATTTTATTTAGTTTCATTCATCCCCTATGAGTTGACAGAGACAGTTGAGTGCCAGGGTAAATATTTCAGTATTGGCCCCTTATATTCGCAGTTCAGATCCTTTTAAGGTAGATTCATCTCTCTATCACACAAGAGTTGATAAACTGTGTACCAGTCATACACTGGTACAGTTCAATTGTATGTCAGGTTTTATTTTATTTAATAATGCATTTTGTGAACAATAATGTCATTGGTGGCAGGTTTCCATTTGGTCTATCATTATTCATTATATTTGCAATGTTGTGTAACAAGGATCATCTTTATCTTTTACTTGTTTCAGTCATTAGACTGTGGCCATGCTGGGACTCCACCTTGAGAAAATTTTAGTCTATCTAATTGACACCAAGATTTATATAAAATATTTTTTGGTTTTTTCCAAGCCTGGTACTTTATCATATTGGTCGCATTTACCGAACTGCTAAGTTACATAGACATAAACACACTAACACTGGTCGTCAAGCAGTGGTGGGGAACAAACACTGGCACAAAGACACCCACATACATACACACATACCTTATACAGATTCTCTGTCATTGCCTTTATGTGATTCAACCTCCTGAGATGAGCCTTCACCACATCTCATGTCATCTTCAATCTTCTTCTTGAACAAGGCATCACATGATAAGAGATCAAACCAATTGAAATGTTGTATAGATGTAAATATTGCTATCAAATTTTGGCACAAGGCCAGCAATTTCAGGGAAGGGTTAATTTGATTAGATCAACCCCAGTGCTTATTTCATCGACCCCAAGTACTTATTTCATTGACCCCCCCCCCCAAAAAAAGGATGAATGGCAAAGTAGACCTCGAACATAAAGACAGACTAAATGACACTAAGTATTTTATTTGGCGTGCTAAGGATTCTGCCAGCTCACCTCCTTGTATACATGTAAATATTGGAAATTATTTCATCTATAAAGCTGATATAAAATTCCCCAAAATTATATTTGTGTTCTTGTTTAAGTTTTACAACATGAAAATTAATTTCTTCTGGGTAATAAACAACAACAAAAAAAGCAATTGTTTTCTTCTTTCATAGGCCACCCATAATTTTGTGCCCCACTGCAAGCGCCTTTCTGAATATGGGTAAGTTCTATATTCATATAATTTTTACCTTTGTTGTTCTGGCATCTCACAGGTTTGGGATGTCACAAATTTCTGTATAAATTAAACACAAATTAATAATTGTGATCAGCTTGTGGTCTATCAACAATGCATTGGTTGGTTCAAATGTCACATCTTTGCTGTCTCTTCTCTAGACACACACATCATAACAGTTTGCTACTATTTTAACCTTCTACTTAAAGTTTTTCGTTTTCCATTTAGTAATAATTAAACAAGAAATATCAAACGCAGCAGTTTTTCTTTTTCTCTATTCACCTAAGGTTACTTTCATTATTTTTCTTCATTTTTATTTAAATAACAAATTTCGTTATTAGCATTGTCATATCAGTGAAAACTGGGTCTTTTGACTCACTTGTGCCACAATCTTCACAATAGCACATACACACACAGATAAACATGAATGTAGATATATATCACCATTTTAAGTCTACTTTAACATACTGGCATGGGTTACACAGTCTTGCTAAGGCAGTTTTGAGTTGGGTAGATATACTGTGCATGACATGGTTTTTTGCCTTCCTGAAAATTGTTAATAACAAGAACAATATATATATATATATATATATATATATATAGGGTGTGATGGGTAAATTGTCACCATTTTATATTTTTAATTTCATGCGTACGCATCATTTGTTTTCGATTTTGTCGACTATACAGTATAGTAGGGTCAGTTGGGCACCATGATGCAATTCACTCTGCTAGAAATTTGAAAACAATGTAATGTACTGTTTGGCATTCATACCAGAACCCCCAATACAAACATTTCAGAGTGTTTGAGTGTCAGTCTCAGGATATGTACTGAGAGTGAAAAAAATCAAACATCCAGTCAACATCATGGTGTTTGGAGTGATCGCTAGTGATGGGACATTATGCTGCCATTCATCTTCCCACATGGCCTCAGACTCAACACGGAGGCCCACATCGGGTGCCTGGAGGAGGTAGTGCTGCCATGGGTCAAGAGAGTGGTTGCTGGAAGACCCTATGTCTGACAACAGGACTCTGCACCGTGCCACACAAGCAGGAGAACCCAGTTATGGCTATCAGACAATTTCTGCCACCACATCACTCCTAACATCTGGCCACCTAATTTCCCAGACTACAACCTCCTTGATTATTATGTGTGGGTGCAGTTGAATTAGACATCAACAAAACTCCTTGCAACACCAAAGATGAACTGAAAGCAAGGATTATGGTAGCATTCACCAACTTAAACAAGAAGACTGTCCAGAAGAGTTGTCTGGAGGGCCTGGTTGAGACCATTGGCAGTTTTATTGAATAAATTTACTCTTCAGCATTTCAAGATATTTTTATGTAATTTTGGTAAATATATCTGTTAAAATGAGATGTCAGTGTTTTTTTCATTTTTGCATAACTTAGACGACAGTTTATTCACTGCACCTTGTATATATATATATATATATATATATATATAT
>NC_068987.1:24842443-24862140 GCF_001194135.2 Octopus bimaculoides | reverse complement strand
TGTGTGTGTGTGTGTGTGTGTGTGTGTGTGTTGAACCATTAATCCCTACACATTTTTTTCTTCTTCTGTTTTTCTACTCTCAACCATTTCTGTCAAAGGGCATAGGCTCAAATTGTCAAAGACTTTTCCCTTCTTCCCAAGCAGCAAACTACACCTGCTTGTTGTTTCCTCACCAGTTTTTATTTGTTTTCTGTAAATTTGAACTATATATATATATATATATATATATATTTAAGTACATATATATATATACATAAGTGTGTGTGTGTGTACACATTGGACTTAAAGTCACAAGCATATACATTTTCCAATTCCATTTTGATTTTAGGTTTGGTTTCTTCATCTGTCCAGGCACTGCAGCCTGGAACAGTCTGGCTGGCTTCCCAGAGGCAGCTGTTGCCAATATATTTAATGCTGCAAAGTGTGCCTCAAGCCAGTCAGGCCTTGGTCTATTGGTATGCCATTGGTCTGGTAGCAGCTTCCTCACTCACTCGCCATTTTGTTGGCCTGGTTTTGTCGTCACTGCTGGCCTCGCCTGGAACAAGGATATACACTGGGTAAGTTAATAGTAATATAAGACACATCTAACACCCTTTTTTTTATCTTCTCCATATATTCTGATTCTTACTACCTAGAAATTTTAGAGATATAGGCGCAGGAGTGGCTGTTTAGTAAGTAGCTTGCTTACCAACCACATGGCTCCGGGTTCAGTCCCACTGCGTGGCATCTTGGGCAAGTGTCTTCTACTATAGTCTCGGGCCGGCCAAAGCCTTGTGAGTGGATTTGGTAGATGGAAACTGAAAGAAGCCCATCGTGTACCCAGTTATGTATCTATATGTACATGTGGATGAACGTATATACATACATGTACATATATATGCATATACTCATATATTGTTTATATATATATATATATATATATATATATATGTGTGTGTGTATGTTTGTGTGTCTGTGTTTGTTCCCTTAGCATTGCTTGACAGCCGATGCTGGTGTGTTTAATGTCCCCGTAACTTAGCAGTTCGGCAAAAGAGACTGATAGAATAAGTACTAGGCTTACAAAGAATAAGTCCCGGGGTCGATTTGCTCGACTAAAGGCGATGCTCCAGCATGGCCGCAGTCAAATGGCTGGAACAAGAAAAAGAGTAGAGAGTAATATCATAACAGCTTCTCCAAGGCATTTACTGTGGCACTTGATCTTATTTGATTTATTTTTAGCTTTGTTTTGACATCTGTTTTATTTGATTTATTGTAGATTTGTTATTGTTTAGCCCAAGATCATCCTTGATTGAACAAAACTGTTACACTGTGTAATTTTTTTTTCTTCTTTTTGTCTTTGGTTATTAAGTGTCATTTCCTATTTGCTTCTATTTAGAAATCAAAGGAAGGAAATGACTATCATTCCCTTCAAACTTTGCTTTTGTGACTGGACATCAATGTTTTGAAACTGACCTATCTTGCATTATATTTCAGAAAGATTCAGTGCTGAGTTGCTAAAGCAGAAATATCGTTACAGCAAATATTCTGCTCTATACCATAGATCTGATTGTCAATCGCTTGACCATAACCACTTGAGCATGTCCCTTAGTGGCTGACAATTTGTGCATCTCTGATCATAAGCAGGAGTAGTGGGGGAGCATCACAGCCATGTGTTGAGAGGGATTCTTTGGGGTTTGAATAAATGTAACAAAAGCAAAGTATGAAGAATTATTAGTCATTTCTCATACTTTCTTGGGTTAAGCAAATAGGAAGTAACAGTTGCTACCTAAGGACAAAACTCACGTTACACAGTGTTATCAAAGATATTCCAACAGTGATTATTCTATCTTTTTCTCAGACAAAGTGTATCAGTGTTTATATTAGTGTATTATTCCATTTTTAAGTTAGTAGGGTTTGATATAAGGGCAATTTGGCTACTTTTTGTAGTAGCTTGAATAGCTATGTAAAATCACTTTTGTTGGCTCATTAATGTAGACAAAATTAATGTAGGTTCTACCTTCTCATTTATTCTATCTCTCTGCAAGCATTTTGTGCATTGTCTCTTTAAAAACAACTATTTTGTTTTGTTTTTGGGGGGCTTTTTGCTTTACACTCTGACAAAAGTATTTTGTGTTAAATATTAGAATATTTAATTATTCTAAGTCTCTCAATGGATCAATGTTTTAAGGTGTTCATAACCTCCAGATTAAGGTGGTGGGTTGGCAGAATCATAAGAGCTTTAGATAAAATGTCTCATAGTATTTACCCTGGCTCTTGATGTTCTGAGTTCAAACCCTGCCTCGGTCATCTTCTCATTTCATCCGTCCAGTATCACTAAAATTAAGTATTAATCCAGTGTAATGCATTAGCGACCTTTTTAAACATAGTATCAAATACCATGCTGTATCTATTGTGACTTCTTGCAATCTGAATCCACCTGCAGTGACAATGGTGCTTTGTTATAGTGGCCCTTACCATTCCCTTGGACAACATACATTGCCAACCTTGATTGAATTGATCTAGATCAGTGGTTCTCAACCATTTTTTACCTATGGACCCCTTTGATTCCTATTCTACTCGGTGGAGGGAGACCCTCAACATCTAAAACTCCTGTAACATTCTTGTGACTAATTATTATTAGGAATTGTATAAAAAATTGTTTGAATATTTTGTGTATTGTAGAAGTATCACCATTTTATTATCTCTTATCTTTTACTTGTTTCAGTCATTTGACTGCAGCCATGCTGGGGCTCCACCTTGAAGTGGTTTAGTCAAACCAATCAACCCCTAGGCTTATTTTTGTTAAGCTTGGTACTTATTTCATCAGTCTCTTTTGCTGAACCACTCAGTTACAGGGACATAAACACACCAGCATCGGATCTCAAGCAGTGGTGATGGGAAGGGACAAAAACAGACATGAACACACTCACACACATACACATACAATGAGTTTCTTTCAGTTTCTGTCTACCAAATCCACTCACAAGGGTTTGGTCAGCCCAAGACTATAGTAGAAGACACTTGTCCAAGGTGCCGTGCAGTAAGACTGAACCTAAAACCATGTAGTTCAGAAGCAAGCTTCTCACTGCACAGCCATGCCTGTGCCTATTACAGATTATATGGATCTCATTCTTATTTCAGATCTCATTCTTATTTCAGGAGTTTCTTCACAGCCATCTGGCAGAACTTATGAACAAACATATATTTCGTGATGATTCTTCTGTTTTTGGACAAGTTATCATTGAGTTGGGAAGAATTGAGACCTACATCTATCGATGTTCCCAAAAGAAACCAGGTAGGAAGCTAGTTCCTGTCAAAGATAATGGTGTGTGATTTTTAGTTCCTGTTTGGTTGATGCTATTAAATTCTTATATTGAAACAAAAATATTTTATGGTGACCACAAGTGACAAATGAGTGTTAATTTGTTATTCCCTCCGTGGAAGGGAAAAGCAGCATTATGAAGTCTTGATGTGTTGTCAACTCACTGTTTTCATCAATACAGTGTCACCAATTGTATTAAGTTTATTACATTTCTTTTTTGCTCCTTTTGCTTTTGTTATTTGTCTGCTGTTGCTCTTCTTGAAAATTGTTTAGTAATTTTATTTCTGATTCCAATACTTCTAATTATTCCCTTTTTTTCTTTTTTCTTCTTTTTTGTGCAACAGGTTTGTTAGAGCTTTGATAAAGAACTACTTGTGGTGGATAGTAGTTTTATGTAAGGGTAGTCTTACACACCCACACACTTTACTAGGATATCTGAATTTACTTTACATACTGAAAAAATAATTATTTTACTAGGATATTGAAAACAACAAATCTTACTTGTTTTTTTCTTTACAACTTCAGCAGTCCTCAAAAATTTTATTTAGCCTACTTTCTGCATTTTTTCCAATGTATCCCAAAGAGAAATATCACTGCTCTCTCTCCTTGTGTACAGTTATTCAACTATATCCATCTCCACTGCACCTTTTTTATGCCTACTATATGCTCTTTTGATGACCTCTTTATCTCTTCTTTTTTAGATGATGACCAAACCTCTCTTCCTTGTGAAAATGGCTCCACTCTTACTAGTTTCCTTATACGACCTGATGAAACAAGATTAGAAGACTTAACATCAGATATTCTACAGGTAAGGGATTAGTTTAACACTTCAGTCTTTTTATGCTGTCCTGTAGCATCAGCAACCTTTATATTATCTCAAGTCCTTACCCTCTGACTTATGTATATAGGTACATACAGTACTCGTCCTTCCTTGATATTCTCACATACCCATATACCCAGACACTAACATATCTTCTACTTAGAAATCACAAACCTACATACATATCCATTTCCTTCCTCCATAACTACCATGAAGTCTTTATAATAGCCAACAGAACTTTTCCTGTCTCTTTCTTGGTAAAGAGCCTCTGCTTGAAACACCTGTAGAGTGCCTTTCCTCATTACAACAGCATTTAATTTTAGTTATTACCACATTTCCTTTGTATTACTTGTTGCCAACACAGACCCATATCAGATTCCTGTAATTTTAGATTTTACATTCAGTCTTTATGTATTGCTGACATCATATATAGTCTTTGTCAAATCTATTTTAATTGACCTATGGCATAACAAAATCTAAAATAAGCTAAATAAGACATTTGATGAACAGTTCTTGCTGTGGCTGTACTGTCTAAGAAATAATGTTGCTTTAGTTATCTATGTACAATACTTATAGATTTTGATGTTTATATACAAGCACAGACATGGTTCTGTGGTTTAGAAGTTCACTGCTCTAACATATTGTTCCTGGTTTGATCCAGTGCATGACTTGATCGAGTCATCTTGAAGCAATATTCTGTCTTCAGGTGCCCTTCTTCACATTACACTACTGAATTGGATATTTTGTTAATGAGGGATGTAATCTAATATCGCTGTGCCCACATGGTGACAACGTAAAGACAATAACAACATACAAGAAGTTTGCTTCCCAGCCATGTGATATGGGGTTCAGTCCCATTGCAGGGTGCATTGAGCAAACACACTCTACTATAACTCCAATGTCAACCAAAGCCTTGTGAGTGGATTTGGTACATCAAGACTGAAAAAAAAACTCATTTTATATATCTTTTTATTTTTTTCTTGTTTCAGTCATTAGACTGTGACCATGCTGGGACACCAGCTTGAAGAATTTTAGCCTTATATTATTGTCAACCAAAGCCTTGTGTGGTTGGGAAGCAAACTTCTTACTATACAGTCATGCCTGCACCTATATAATTGTTCACATTTTCCCTTTTAAATAAATAGGTGTGCCTCAGCATATACAAGATTATGTTTCAATTTCGTTGTTCATTAATTGTATTCAGTTATCCACTTCTATGTATGTTATATATAGACAAATACACACACAAATAATAATTTTTGTGTCTCTTAATTCAAAACTATTTCAGTACTATAATACAATTTGTTTTCTGTTATCTCATTGAAGCGAGCCAACCGCCTTCTACGGAAGCACCAATCTGATGTAACAAGCATCCAATTGAATTGCCCACAATCAAAGGAAATCATTTCTGAGGTGCTTCTCACAACAGATATGATGATCCTGGCAGTACGGCAAGTATCATAACAGTTCATAATTTAAGAAGTGTGTCTGAGAGATCCATTTTTGTCTTGGCCTAATAGCCACTTACCTATAGTCTGAGTCGTTATTTGCATTGCTTTGTAACCCATTAATGTCTGTTGGCAGAATCATTAGAGTTTGAAAAAACTGTGTTGTAGTATGTACTCCAGCTCTTTACATTCTGAGTTCAAATCCTATCAAAGTCAGATTTGCTTTCAGAGTTGATAAAATAAAGTACCAGTCAAGTACTGGGGTCAACATAATTAGCTAAACTAACCCCACTCAAAATTGCTCTGGCTTTGAGCCTAAATTAGTGACAATTATTCTTCAAGCTTCAAATGTTATGCTCTTATGGCAGGAAAGTGGGAAAATTTTAAGTTTGGACAAGCTCTAAAGATTTTTTATTTTATGCTTAAACATTATTGCATACAAGCAATCAAGATTGGTTGGTGTTAGGAAGGGCATCCAGCTGTAAAAACCCTGCCAAAACAGATACAAAAGCATGGCACAGGATTCTGCCTGGTTAGCTCCTGTCAAAGCAGCACAGGAAGAGGACATTAAACAATGTCATCCAGTCAATTGAATAACTGGCTGCTCATACATAGAAATTGATAAAAGAGCTTTATCATTGTGTGTGTGTAAGAAAATTTTATTTTTTTGCCTCAAATATGCTTTTTACCGGATCTTTACCCTTTGAACGGCTCATCGAGAAATTAATTTTTTGTAACTAAACACTTTCAAACTTCGGACACTGGTAGAATGTGTCATATAAAACATCTTTTACTCTTAAGTGTTGTTGAGAAAAGTTTATATTTTCAAAGTTATTTCATGTTAAAGTTCTATTTCGGTAATTTCAACCAATCAATGACGTGTATTCAGCTGAATAAAATTACTGCTGTTGTTTGTCAACAACTTCTGGCATTGTATATTTCTTTGTCACTGTTATTTATGACATATTTCATCTCAGTTACATTTGTATGAATAAACAAGTGTATCTGAAGCGTGTTTACTTGGCACCACCACAATCGTTCATGCATTTCTACTGCTTTTAGTTTTTTTTTTCCTGTTTTTCAGCTACTATTTTCGGAAAGACTGTTTTTCCCCACTCACCCCTCCCCCTCCAATTTCTTCATTTCTCACTTTTTTCCGTAACTCTAACCCAAAAATCCCAACCCTAACCCCAAAACCTTAATCCTCACCCCCTAACTCTAAAACCTTAACTCTAACACCAACTCTAAAATCCTAACCCTAAAACCCTAAAGCTAAAAGCCAGTACAAACGCACGAACAATGTCATAAATAACAGAGACAAACGAAATATACACTGCCGATAGTTGTTGACAAACAACAGCAGTAATTTTATTCAGCTGAATACATGTCATTGATTGGTTGAAATTACTGAAATACGACTACTTTAACATGAAATAACTTTGAAAATATAAACCTTTCTCAACAACACTTAAGAGTAAAAGATGTTTTATATGACACATTCTATCAGTGTCCGAAGTTTGAAAGTGCTTTAGTTACAAAAAATTAATTTTCTCGATGTGCCGTTCAAAGGGAAAAGATCCTTTTTACCTTTAAGTAAGTTGAAAAGACAAAAATATTCCTATTTTTAATTATCATTATTAAGTAAGGAATATAGGGAGAACTCTGTATCATGCATTCCATGTTGCTATAGATGGGTACTATGTAAAAATACAGCTCTGCTCCAAATGATGAGAACATTGAGAAATGCTGGATAATTCAGATTGTCTTACCAACAAAACAACTATTTCCTCACTTAACAAATAATGATAGTAACAAATCAATGTAAGAGCTGTATGTGACCATCTGACATGCTGGAAATAGCAACCAAATATTCCTTAAATTGTATCCTACCAATAGTTTTGTTATGAGTCATAGCAGAACTTGCATATAGAGGCCACATCAGATTAGATTATTTTTGTCATGATAGTTTGATGGCTTAAATCAAAATCATTATCATCATCATTGTTTTTATGAACAGTTTTCATGCTGGCATGGGTTGGAGACCGAACAATCTGAGTCCTTTTATAACAAAAGCTACTACTCTCAAAGTAGTGTCCATACATGTCATTTTAGCTTACATTCTAAGGCTAAGTACCTTTCCTGTCGCCAACAGAGAGTTCACTGGGTGCATTTTCTTGTGACACCAGCACTAAAGAGGTTAGTAAGTTCTCAGCAAGACAGGACTTAATGAGCCTATAATCCTACACTTCCTTCATGTATTTGTTTCCCCATTTTACAGCGTGTACTGGGTACATTTTTAACGGTACCAGTACTAGGGAGATTGTTAAGTTCTTGATGAGACAGAGTTAAAGGGACCACTCAATCTTTATGGTAGTACATTACCTCTGCTCCCTTACCAGTCATTCTGCAGAGTGTGCAAGGGAGCTTGGAGGGAGTGCTTTCCATCAAAATCTCAACATACGGGGTGTGGAAGACATGGTGGTAGCACAGATCCACCACCATCACCTTATTGTAGTGTCTATTAATGCCTAGCAGTTGTTGCAGATTTTTTCTCCTTTTCTTTCTTGTTGTCATTCCTTTTACATAGATAAGTTGAATTTGAGAGGTTTTTACTTATTTTACTTTTTAATTTTCTTTGAATTTTTATACAAACATTTGACCAAATAAGCTACAAAATAGAAACTGAAATATGATACTAATGTTCTTGAAACTTAAAAACTAAGTTCATCTGCATTAATTTCACCTTGTTATCTTTATTTACCTATCTAAAACATTTGTGAGCACTTGCCCCCTCACACTTCTCTTCTCAAACTATCTGATAAATGAAAATATGGTGGCAAATATTAGGGAGAAAATGCAAAGTCAGCTCTGGCAGTATTTGAACTGATAAGTTGAAGCATAAAGGAGGGTTTACTATGGCAGTTGTTCTACCACCTTTAATATCCTCAATTTCCTTTGATGATCTTATCTCAGTTTACATTGCTTTCTTGTGCCTTGTATTATCATTATTATGTTTAAGGTGGCAAACTAGGAGAATCATTAGCATGCAGGGAGAAATGTTTAGCAGCATTTCGTCTGTCTTCACATTCTGAGTTTAGATTCTGCTGAGGTCAACTTTGCCTTTCAGCCTTTCAGGGTTGATAAAATAAGTACCAGTTGAGTATTGGAGTTGATGTAATCGACTTCCCCCCCCCCGCCGCTGCCCCCAAATTGCTGGCCTTGTGCCAAAATTTGAAATCATCATTATTATTATTATTATTATTATTATTATGTTTTTGTTTCATAATGTTTAATCAAAAGAAAAGAAATTATGCTCAATGTCTGTTAGTGGCTTTCTGAATCTGGTGACACTGTCAGAGTCGATGTGCATTTTGAACATCTGCATGTAAACGTCTGTAGGAAAAAAATCATGTGAAAGAACTTCCAGAAGGTTGATGTTCTGAAAAGTAAGAAGTATGGAGAAGTGATTAGTTCCAGGATCTGATAGGAAAGGGGGAAATGCACACTAAGGTAGTGTGACAAGAGAAAGAGTTGTACAACTGGTATACATGTAGCTAATTTTCAGGGTAGCTGAATTTAGCATGGCAGTGATAAATTAGACACAGATAGAGCAAAACAGCGTATCTGTTGAACCAGAGGTTGTACAATGAATGAGTAACAATCAACTGGAAAATCTTTTGGAAGCTGTTTGTGTATGGGATCAGTACCCCCCACCCCCCACCCCCACCCCAGCATGGTTCTTCCTAATTCAACTGCTTATAATTGTTGAAAGCTGGTGATTACTTCCCAAACAGCAATTAGTTACACATTCTATAGTTTGTAGAAGTAAAGTACCTTCATGAATATGACACTGAAATATCAAACATAGGTCTAGTTTTCAAATTCACTGTAGAAATTTTCATTTGTTTTTAAGTAGCATACATAATTCATCGAACTTCAGTTAGCCTAATTTATTCCCAGCATTATACAGTAGATTGCTTGTCAGTATTAGCCGAAACGAACATGTTTTCTATCTAGTGAGAGATTTATCTCTCATCCACCTTGAAACTAGAGCTAAGCTTCAGCAGTTATGAACCTAGTACTGTTGGCATGGCTGTGTGTTAAGAAGTTTTCTTCCCAGCCACAAGGTTCCAGGTTCAGTCCCATTGTGCAGCACATTGGTTAAGTGTCTTCTACTATAGTCCAGGCCAACCAAAGTGTTGTGAGTGGATTTAATAGACAGAAACTGAAAGAAGCCCATTGTGTGTGCGTGTGCATGCGTGTGTGTGTGTGTGTATAACATGTGTGGTGTGTGGTAGTGTCATTGCCTTGATAGTTGTAAATAAGTGTCACTGGAATACAAGTGCTGCCCTTCATTTCTGATCTTCTGTTTAAACATGTCTGGTCATGAGAAAAATTTTACCTTGGAAGCAGGTGACAGTTGGCAACAGGAAGGGTATCCAATTGTTGAAAATCTGCCCTGACAAATTCTGTCCAATCCATGTGAACATGAAACAGTGGATTTTAAAATGATGATGATGATGATGACAATGACAACAAAAACAAGTACTGTACTATGTTACATAATGTTTTCATCTGTTGTTTTATATTGTGGTAATATATTATCTTGTACTGTAACACATTTCCTGCTTGTCATTGTCTGTTAATTTCTGTTTCTCAAAACATGACAGGATTGGACGCGCTATGGTGACTGCTGGTCGCAACCCTGATCCCTTGTCTGGCTTGCGTATAGTAAATCTTGGAATCACAAACTTGACTGCTACTGGAAAAACAGATCTTGCTAACAGGTTTTTGCATGTTTTATGTACTATTTTGTTGTAGAGAATAAGGGGCCCCTATTCCGTGTGAAAGTTTGCTAATATTTTAAGGGTTGTACTCAACTGGCATAATTGTTAGAGCATGAGATGATATATCTTGTGATGTTTAGGTTCTGGGTTCATATTGTACTGATGTTAACTTTGCTTTTATCTTACTGGGATTAATAAAATAAATTATTAGTTAAGTTCTGGGGTCTGCAAAATTTGTGGCCTTATGCTAATATAAGAAATTGCTATTTCTTGGGTGGCTTGAATTGTAGGAGATTGGTCTAATTACTTTGCAAGTAGTTAGCCACATGTCTTTACATTCTGAGTTCAAACCCTACAGAAGTGGATTCAGTTATAGCCCAGAGTTGATTAAATAAGTACCAGTAATAGTCCTGGATTCAACTCAGCTGAATATATCTCTCCTACAAATATGTGACTTTGTCCAAATGTAAGAAATTATTGTTGCTGTTCAACCCCAAGTTACTAATTTGTTAAAGGAAACTTGTGTGAAAGCCCATTGGAGGGATGGTTTCTATTTCTGAGTGGTAGACTTAACCTGTAACCAGCTTTAATACAGGTACCTGGTCCTTAAGTGTAAACATTTGGGCTATGTTTCTGATCTGAAAATAATTTTATGTTTTCTTCTTTTCCTCCCAAGTTTTTGGAGCCTTTAAGTGGGTATCATAACCTCTGCCTTCCTTCCTCTAACTAAGTCAAAAAAAATTTTTTGAACAATAGGCAGAAAATTTCCATGAATATAACATTACTCCATTGTCTCAGAGAGCATGATATTGCTGATGTACACACTAACCCTTTTGTTACCAAATTCCTATTGAAATGTGCTACCTTTGTTTTAATTAATTTTGGAAATAATTAAGATTTTAGTAAAACAATTTTGTCATTATGAATCAGGTTTTTAGAACATAAATTAACATGAAATTTTGATGGAAGGTTTTAATTTAGATCATTTTAAAACTGGAAGTTTATATTGTAGGACCAAGTGCAGTTTCAGGCAGGTTGGTACCAAAAGGGCCAAAAATGTTTCTGAATATAGGGACCTTATCTGTAAAATCTTCATCATGGGAATCTTTCCAGTAAGGAACAGTGTTATGCCTCTCAATTTCCTTTATCTTTGCAGACTGCTGGAACTGATTGAGAACTTTCGTACGAGTTGGAAACGAAGATACCTTGCAAAATTTGGTTTACTGGAAGCCACAAATTGCTTACAGAATGTGCTGACGCAATTAGTACCAAATGAAGACACAGAGAAATTTTCTTCTTCTATTATAGGGTAAAGGATTGATTGAAAAGACTCTAAATTATTGCTGGGACCAATACTTTATATTTTTGTCTTTGTATCTCT
Organism: Octopus bimaculoides; assembly: GCF_001194135.2. Lineage (NCBI taxonomy): Eukaryota > Metazoa > Mollusca > Cephalopoda > Octopoda > Octopodidae > Octopus > Octopus bimaculoides. The sequence goes on along the minus strand of NC_068987.1, from coordinate 24,850,403 downwards.
TTCCTTATCTCTATCATCCTACACTAATAGCTAGGGACTTCTGTGACTATAAACCTCACATTTTTTGTGTTTCTATCTAAACTATATTTCTATCACAACTGTCACTAAAATATATTGGCTAGTGACAGACTGGCTACGTTTGTATAAATTGGATCAGAAATGCCTGTGTTGATGTGTTGTGAGATAAACGATCAACACTTCTCTGTTAACCTCACCATCATTAACCTCTTATATTTATATTTCCAAAAATATTTTGATCAGATATTTTGATCTGTTGAATAAGCTGATAGTCATGTGATATGAAATGTAGCACAGATTAAAAGAATGTGAGAAAAAAAAAGCTTCATACTACTTTTAATTCATCTCAAAAAATAAACTTTAGTTTTTGAATATCATTTATTAATGGGGTTTCATATGGGACAATTGTTATTTGCAGAGATTCATTCTTATTTATTATTTTCATTTTGGGAAATATCTTAAGATTATTTTGTTATAATTTTCAGATTGTTTTTATTTTAAAGTTTATTTATTTTTCTGTGATGCATTCTTGTAATTGTACGTCCTTGACCACAAGCTTTATATTTTTATTTTCTGCTCATATATATTTCTGTGATCTGCTGTTTCATTTGGTTGGTTAAATACAAAGGTTTATTTTTAAATTATTTATTCATTTTCATTTTTATTATTTGATATTTGGATGCTGCTGCTTTTTTTTTTTTTTTTTAGAGGTGCTACAATATTTGTAGAGATTGGAAACATAATGTGTATACTCTCTCTGGGTATTGCTATAACATATGTGGTCACTACTGCAGTATATGTAATCACTAATGACTTAGTGTATAGACTCTAGTACTGTTGTAATATATGTAGGCACTGGTGACATCTGGTGAACGGTGGGAATATCTAGTGGATAACTGCTACAACACTAATATATGATGACACTGACATCTAGTGGACACTTCTACAACAGTAATATATGTAGACTCTGGTGGCATCTAATGGACATTGTTAAAGCAAGAATAACACTTGTAGTTAATTAATTTAGGTATGTTCATATACCAGTGATAGAAGAGGAATCTTATATTTCTAGACTCGTTATCTGTATAAGAGGTGTTGAAAAATCTCATTCCTCTCAGGTGAAGAATAAATCCTGAAATACTAACTTTCTCTTCTGCTCTGACAGACAAGCTTATCAAAACTCATTAACTTCACTGTATAATATTTACTGACATAGACCACCACTAATACTAGTTTCCTCAGATTCTGTTTTTAATGTAACTATTGGTAACAAGTAGTGATGTGACACTTGACTTGCTTTCTATGGAGACTGTTACGGCTAGGATATATGATTGTTACTACAGCAATTCCTGTGATATGATGATGTGTAAGCAGGGCTATTACTTAACATTGATCGTTGTACTTGCAATACACTGGTGATATACTTTCTGCCAGCAGATACATTATGATACAGGCAGTGCCATGTAGAGATCTCTACATCTGTAATACAGGCAATGCTTTGTTGTATGTAGTGTAACGATCTCTACATTTGTAATACAGACAATGTTATTTTGTATGCAGTATAGAGATCTCTACATTTATAATACAAGTAATACGATGTAATATACAGTGTAGAGATCTCATCATTTGTAATACAGGTTATTCTATGTAATATACAGTGAAGAAATGTCTGCATTTGTAATACAGGCAGCACTCTAACATACAGTATACAGATTTTTACACTTGTAAAAAAAAATGCAGTACTATGTGATATACAATGTAGGTTATCTCTTCATTTGTAATATAGGTCATATTCTGTACACTATACAAATTTCCACACTCGTTAAAAAAGCAGTACTATGTGATATACAACACAGGGATCTCTACATTTGTGATAATAAATATTACTGGGTTGTCATCACAAAAGATTGGTGCAGTTATAGTATAACTAACATTGTGTAATGGTGGTGGCTGGTCACTTTATGAAGGTCATTAGGTTTGGTTTGTAAGTCACGCAATGTAAGATAACATTCTTTGTAGGGGTCATCTGTGATTCAAGCAACATCGGAGAACTTAGTTTCAAGAAAGATTGCTAGGATTTGTGATAAATGCAAAGTATCAAGGTTGCTTTGTAGAAAGATCACAGAAATGGATAAACACTGCCAGAATTGAGACAACATTGTGGGTACATCATGCTTTTTATTTTCTTTCGTATAAAATTTCAAAAGGAGAAAAAAAAAAGAGAAAGAAATTGGAGAAAATAAATTGAATAACAAAAAATAAAGAAATCATAATTCCAGGTAAAATATGTTTGTTAATATAATTTGTAATTCTTTTTTCCAAACAATCATAAATAACTAAGACATTGGATGAATGTTTGAAAGGAGAGAGAAATATTTATTTTTATGGTGTTTTTGAGGGATTCTTTTTATTCAGTCTGAATATTTTTGTCTAGATAGGGAAGGGAGACATTTTTTTTTTCTTTAATTATTTACCTCATTCTGGCTGCTAAATGAAAGTGTGAAACATATAGATGGTGGCTGTACTTCATGACTAGTCAAAGAATTTGTCCACTTGATGGTGGATACCTGTTTTTAATGTGGAATGAGATGCTGAACTGAGTAAATTAGGATTTGAACCAAAGTTCAAATCCAATGGCAACATTGGTCACAGAGACAAAACTATTGGAGTAGTAGTGTTTTCTCCAAAGCCACAAGAAGAGTTGAACTTAACACTGCTTCTGTGCTTATTTCCTTGCCTCCACCTTTGCCTCCTTTTCTTCTTTTTTGCTGCTGCTGCTAAATTTTGTTCAGTCCAATCTAGATGCATTTCTCTTTATCTTCATTATATATAGCTGGAGTCAGCAGAAGTGCTTAGTTCTTACATTAATGATCATCTCATTCTAAGGTGTTTTTTAGATTGTGACTCTATGTCACACTGATACATGTATCCCAATTTATTGGGTGTAATTTAGGTTCCACCAACACTGGTTCTCAGTTAAGACATTTCAACTTTAATCTACTTACATCTACCCCTGATGGTAACAGTTTACTTTTGTTGAGGATGATTAATTTTACAGTGCTCCTATTACCTCTTCTGGGCTAGATGAACTAAAGTACGTGAGAGTTGATTATCTCAGCCAGAGACTTTACCCAGTGCTAGCAATAGGACATGGACTACTAACCTTTTGCCTGGTTGTTTGTTATTCTGTCTATATTTCCATTCACACTCTCACATGCACACGCATACTTATATTGTAATAGTTTGTTTTTGGTCTGGACTTCCTTCTGTTTGTATAGCTCAGATTCCAAACCAGCCTACATAATTCATCTAGCAGACCATGATTTGCTGGGAGCTTAGCACTATAAATCTACTTCTGAACTATTTGCTGTAAATAGAAAATCTTCTGTGTGTGTGTGAGAGAGAGACAGAAGGAAGTATTCATCGTGTACCTGTTTGAATTACCGCTCTAAACTGGCAGAATTGTTAGAGCATTGAAAGAATGCTTTGTGGCATTTGTTGTGGTTCTTTACAGTCTGAATTCAAATCTTGCTGATGTCAGCTTTGCCTTTTATGCTTTCAGAGTTGAGAAAATGAAGTACCACTAAAGTATTAGAGGTGATGGTTCCAACTGATCTCCTTGTCTCAGAATTGCTGGCCTTGTGCCTAAACCAGAAACAAAACAATTCCTCATGCTGATGAACAATATGGATGAACAATATACAATGAGTACTATGCAGGGTATCAAATTCCGTCCACTCTAGTATAAAAATCAGTATTGACTACCACTCTAGATACACCACTAGAAGATTACCTGTATTGGACACTGAATTAAAGATTGAAAATGTAGTCATCAATGTAACACCCAAATCATAGATAGTCCACTTGCATTATAGAAAGCCCATACTGAACCCATTAATCAGAGAAGACTGAATTGGAAACTGTAAAAAGTGGACTTACTAAAAACAGAACTCTTAAGAGTAATTAATATGACAATAACACTTTTAAAACTGGTTGCAAAACATGTGCTAAATACCCATATATCTACTGTAAAGTTTAAAATATTGTATACTGTATAAAGTGCCAAGCAGTAACATGTACCAAATTCCCTAAAACTTAAATGGAAGAGACAGTTTATATTAGTGGAATAGTTCGGTGAGCATTGGAACAGTAATATCGAAAAATAACCCTACTTATATTTTTATCAATATGCATTAGATAATTACAATAGTCCAATCAATTTACAGCTCTATAAAATATTACATAGACAGATAACAGAATCATGCAATTAAGAATATGAGCTCAGTCTCAACCAAAAGTTCAAAATAGGGACAACATCAATGCAACACACACAAAACATACACATTCCTCTTTCTCTGTTAGATTATTTTTACTGGCATATACATATGTTAGCATGATATATATATATATATATATATATATATATATACACACACTAGCAGAGATACACAGCATTGCTCAGGATTAAAATGGCATAGTTTTTATATATATATTACAGTTACGTTGAAATAGGTGATACAAGGAAAGTGCAGCATTGATGACAAAACATTTGTGGAGTAAATGATGGGCTAATTCGACTAAGTGACTTTTCATTCATCCATTTGGAGTATTCCAGGCCCTAACGAGTCATGGAAAATTGGGGGTATGTGACTTTTGGACACACCGAAAAGCTGTCAGTGGACATACTCTCTTTTGTGGCAGTCGGCACTGCGTCTAACGCGAGCCATTGTCTGATATCTTGACACCTCGTTCGGGTTTGTTGTCCTACATCTCTCATAAAGTAAATTTGGAGGAACTGTGGTTGTTCATTTGTGAGTAACAAAGAACCAATGAGGTGATAGACTTGCCCTTGAACTTTGAACATTGGCATAAATCTATGCTCAACTATCTCCTTAGATGCACCAAACAATGTCATTTGAAATGCAGAGTTGTCTGATATTGTTCAGAAAATCCTTTGACTGGATGGAAGTGCCTTCCAGAAGATCTATAAGAGGTTGAGGAGGAACTGGTAGTGCTGGCAATCTTACCTTACCACCTGAGCAGCGCATGCCATTAGTTTCATTTGGAAATTTTAAAGCTTTGCAGAAATTACAATTTGAGTTTAACACCCCAATTTGAACAAGAATGGGATGGATCATATCTGAAAGCAGCTCCAGGAGTTGTGAAGAACGAATTTGTATGTAGTCTGTTTCTGAGACCTCTGTCTAATTATGAAAACGTTGTTTTAATAATTCAGCATTAAGTGCTGCAGCATGCCTTTGCCGATCTTGGAAAAGTCTCATCTCCCTTCTGTATTGAGATTCCATCTGACATGCTGCAGCCTGCTTTGCTGATCTTGAGAAAGTCTCCTCTCATTTCTGTCTAGAGACTTCATTTGATGTGCTGCAGCATGCATTTGCTGATCTTGGGGAAGTCTCATCTCCTTTATCTCTTGAGACTCTTGCCTTTGGTTTTCTACAATCTTCCTTGCTTTATACTTGTTTCTAGAGAGATTACATTTTTATTTTGGTAGCATATTTTTTCCAATATTGTAAACCAAAAAATTATAAACATAGAAGAAATTATACAGCAATCTCTATTATTGTAAGCAGTTGTATGTATGTAGTGTGTCTTTATTTTTTGTATGCAGTATGAATTAACCAAATAGAAGCACATGTATGAACTGCTAATTTAACGGTAAATGTACTTTATGTACCTTGGATCTGCCACTGTTCGTTATGTCAGTCAACACATATACTGATACACCATTTCACTGTCATGGCTGTAAAGATGGAAAGTTGCCAATGCATAATGTTGTTCACATTAGGATGTAATTAGAATTAAAAGTGAGACAATATTATAGTCTTATAATGCGACGAGCTGGCAGAAACATTAGCACGCCAGGCGAAATGCTTAGCAATATTTCTTCTGTCTTTATATTATAAGTTCAAATTCTGCCGAGGTCAACTTTGTTTTTCATCCTTTTGGAATCAATCTAATTGAGTGGCACCCTCGCCCAAAATTTTGGGCCTTGTGCCTAGAGTAGAAAAGAATATTATAGTCTTATGACATTAGAATTAAAAGTCAAACAATATTATATCACATTACAACATTACAATATAGATGTTCTTCTTTCACTTTTGACATATATATACCGAACCAGTTCCAATGTTGTTTTAACCCAAATGCAAAACGAATTACATGTTGACATTCACGGGGTCTGATACTATTACCAAGTAAAACTTGATGATTTGGTTGAGCTGTTTGAGAATGCATTGGGAACAGAGGGACAATTTTATATACATATATATCATCATCATCATCATCATCGTCGTTTAACGTCCGCTTTCCATGCTAGCATGGGTTGGACGATTTGACTGAGGACTGGTGAACCGGATGGCTGCACCAGGCTCCAATCTGATCTGGCAGAGTTTCTACAGCTGGATGCCTTTCCTAATGCCAACCACTCCGAGAGTGGAGTGGGTGCTTTTACATGCTACTGGCACGAGGGCCAGTCACGCGGTACTGGCAACGGCCACACTCAAATTGGTGTTTTTTACATACCACCTGCACAGGAGCCAGTCCAGCAGCACTGGCAACGACCTTGCTCAAATGATTTTCTAACATGTCACCGGCACAAGTGCCAGTAAGGCAACGCTGGTAACGGTCACGCCCAAATGGTGCTATTTATGGGCCACTAGCACGGAAGCCAGACTGCTGCTCTGGCAATGATCACGCTCGGACAGTGCTGTTAGTGCTCCACTGGCACAGGCGCCAGTCATCGAATATGGTTCAATTATGATTTCAATTTCACTTGCTACAACAGGTCTTCGCAAGCAGTGTTTAGTATCCAATGAAGTAAAGATACGAATAAGTGGCAGAGGCCACAGATTATGCTCTCACTTGGTTTACTGGGTCTTCTCACGTACTGCATATTTCCAAAGGTCCCAGTTACTAGTCATTGCCTTAGTGATGCCTAAAGTTCGAAGGTCGTGCTTCACCACCTCATCCCAGGTATTGCTGGGTCTACCTCTTCCACAGGTTCCCTCAACCGCTAGGGTGTGGCACTTCTTCACACAGCTAACCTCATCCATTCTTTCCACATGACCATACCAGCGCAATCGTCTCTCTTGCGTACCACAACTGATGCTTCTTAGGTCCAACTTTTCTCTCAAGGTACTTACACTCTGTCGAGTATGCACACTGACATTTCACATCCATCGGAGCATACTGGCTTCGTTTCTTGCAACATTATTTCTTGATTAACTTATGTCCCACCATTTTTAACATGTCTAAAATATAATTCAATCTACAAAACATATTTTTATAGACTTTTACCACAAGTACATACGTACTAAAATATGTGCTGTTTGTACATAGCGGACAGATATGCATACATTCCAGTGGTGTGGTATGGGGTCATGTAGATCCCTCAGAGCAGCCACTTTTATATATGTGCATTTCATGTAATAGATACGTTAAAATTAAAGAAGCGGGGTGACCAATTAAGTAACTGCACAGAACAGCTAAAACCTGTTCTACTCATAAATTCAAAACAAACTTTCAAAATAAGCTCCTGTCCACTTGTAGACATTCTGTTAGCCAGTATTCACAGGAGTACTGAGTATACAGCTTGGATTTATAAAAGAGGATGTTTCTCAATATATATATGTGTGTGTATGTTTGTATGTATGGAAGCTTGTGGTGGAGGGGGTGTCTGCTCGGAATACATGCACATATAGACAGCCACATCAAAATATCCAGTATATACAAAATATAGGTGCAGGAGTGGCTGTGTGGTAAGTAGCTTGCTTACCAACCACATGGTTCCGGGTTCAGTGGCACCTTGGGCAAGTGTCTTCTACTATAGCCTCGGGCCGACCAAAGCCTTGTGAGTGGATTTGGTAGACGGAAACTGAAAGAAGCCCGTCACATATATGTATATATATATATATATATATAT
>NC_068987.1:24828315-24842010 GCF_001194135.2 Octopus bimaculoides | reverse complement strand
GCTGTGGGGGGGAAAAAAAACCCAAAGGAAATCGTGGGAGGTAAATCAGCGAGGGGTTTATCAAAAGTTATATCCCTTGGATCTAAGCTATTTGAAATGGCTACAAAGTAACAGGAGTAGATGAAAATATATGCAGAGGTTAAGGGTTTGGTATATATGAAGAGATATGAGGGATTGAGTGAGTGCTCAAACCTTTAAGTTCATGTCTGGGTGCATATGCATGTGTTCATTTGGGTTGTCAGGATATGGTGGTGGGAAGACCGAAGCTTGCAGAACCTTGTGATTGTAGGCGAGGACTCTTAAGTAGGCAAGGGCTGAAAGTTTCGTACCCGCAGTTTACGTTATTGTCTGGCTGTTAAACATTTTTCAATAAGATTTTTCTTCTGAGATAAACATAATCTGCATTTTCTGCTGCTATTAAAATAAGGCTTGCACTTCTCTAAGATTTTCTACTTGATGTTGTACTACATAGCGTTTTCCTTTAACAACCATACATGCCTAGCCAGGGGTGTGACATAGCAGTCTCTCTTGGATATTGAATGAGGACTTATGGTTATTGAATCTAGTACTGAAAGGACTTTCTGACGTACTATTAATAATAATGACTTTTTTTTTTTTGTTAACCTCTAAGGATCTACACAAAGGCAAAGGGCAGTGCGGGACGATACAATATAATACAAGGGTTACATGAAGGCGTGTAATGAGTAAAGCAACAAAAACAAAAGAACAAATTTCTCCAATAGGGAAGACTTTCAAGGGCTGCTCGTAGGGCATCCCACAAAATTACGGCCACTCTGACACTAGGGCAAATGTCCTCTCTTCTCTCAATCTATATGTGCATATTTAGAGTGAGCCCGCTCACTCGGACCCTGTTTGCCATATTGACCCATTTTCAACAAATTTGCAAGAAGGCAGCACTTCCTTCTTCACCTTCAGTTTCCTTTTTCAAGTGGAACTTGAAAAAGTTGATGAAGGATTGTCTTCAGCCCCTTCAATCTGGTCCATCACACGATCTCTTTCGCTAAAGCGTTTAGCAGAGTTATGAGCCTAAAATTATCCATTTAGTCCCCTTTGTTCGGATCATTTCGTTGTAGTGTTACCGCTCCTCGACTCAGAACTTGGAATTCTCCTGATCTGCTAAGAGGCCTCCAAACAGGTCTGACATATAAAGTAAAGCTTTAGGGCAGATCATCCAAAACAGACAACTTTCACCCCCACCCGCGCAGTCAATTATAGCTTCCCGCATTTCTGCAGCTGTTAGCGGCTTTTCGCCACAGACTACCTCACTTGCCCACAGTCGAGGTAGGCAATGAAGTCCATTCTGCGTTCCGGTCAGTCATTCGTCTCAAACTTTCGAGCTAAGTGCTACTGAAATGCCGTACACACCTACTGGGCCTCGGGTGGCAATCACCCATTATGGTTCACTAAAAACAGAATTATGGACTTGTTGCCACGTTTCACTTCCGCTAACTTAACTCTGACATTGCAGCCTTTGCGCTTCGCATTGAAGAATTAGTTGCGATACCTTTCTTGGGCGTCTCTTCTAAGTTTCAGTTTTTCTTTCATTCTATTTCTTTCTATCGCTGAGGCCTTACAAACCTAATTGATTCTACTTTAATCGCCTTTTTCAAGGAAACCACCATTTATTGTTGGTAACCGACCCCTCAACAACCACTTAACTAATTCGCTAATCAAGTTTCTGAAAGTTTCCAGTAACTGAGTTCCTGCCTACGAAGCTTATCTAGGTCGACTCTACCTATCATAAATTTGAAGTTTGTGTAGCCGAGGATTTTAAAAAGGACAGCCTATGCTATCCTCATCTACAGGCCTACAGAATACTCTATCTAGATACGACAGATATGACCTGTGTGGTTTGCTCTTATTCACATTGGCACGTTCGGGAAATCCTGTTGGTACATGTCAGACAATTTGAAATGTCTAAGCAGGTTTGCAAAGGGTTTGTACCCACCTCTCCCATCAGCTAGTCGCACACAATCCAAACATGTATCCAAGACGACCTTCCAATCGCCCACTAGCACTAAAGAGCACGAGGTTCCCAGGCAAGTCTCCAAATGCCTAAAGAAACTCGGCTGTTCCACGCTTGTAGGAACATAAACGTTTTCTAGCTGAAAAACACCACTTTCGCTACAGTTCAAATCCAGAGTCACTAACTTACCTTTCGTGCCCAAGATGATCTATATCGTGAAACTCAGACCTTTCCAAAACAATACTGCAGCTCCACCGCTCATTCCCGGTCGACATGGAGGAAAGCAAATCTCGTAACCATCGAAAATGAGTATGAGAGATTGTGGATCGGAAAATTTGATCTCTGTGATGGCCACCACAGCTATATCTAGTGACATAAGGTTATTGAGCAGGTGACCTTGTTTCCAATATGACAACAGGCCATGGGTATTCACACTGCCTATTCTAAGTATGGTTATGTTTGGCAAGAGAAGAGAAGAATGAAAATAATCACCCAATTTCGTCGGCGGGGCAAGTGTTTCCACAAAAACTTCATTCTCTTCGCATATTTTGTTTTCAGATTGTTGTAGATTTGTTATATTGATTTTATAATTTCTATGTGAGTAGGGGTTTTAAGTCCTTGTTTCTATTAGTACCCATGTAGTTGATGATGCTTTGGGAGTGCTGTTGCTGGTCTGGATTGGTATGCATTTTTGTTTGTTGTAATGTTTGTAATGTTGACGGTGTTTATAGTGTTAGAGATGTTTATTGTTGAATTGGTGTCGGGTTTGTGGGTGCGTAACTGCTTGTCGGTTTCCATGTCTTCTATCTAATCCCTTCGTTTTTAGTCTGGTACAACACTTTTTCTAATTTTTTTCCCCCGTCCTTTCACAAGAATCCGTTCTGGTGATTTTTCCAAATCGTGTTCCTCGGTAGATGAGTTTTTGGAGTCAGAGAAATATGTTACAGTTAAGAGAGGTATGTCTACGTAGAAACACACTTCTGTGTTTCTGGTCTGTTGTGATGGTGTAGGCGATGATTTTGATTTTTTTTTAATGTAGTATTTGGTGTTGATGTTGTTGAGTGGATCTCTCCTGCTGCTCCACCTGGTGTTGGTACTGTTGTTTGTGATGCTTCTATTCTTGGCACTGCTGCTGTTGGTGTTGTTTTTAGTGACGTGATGATACTGATATTGCTTTTGATACTGATGCTGTTGTGGTAATGAAGACAGCCGAAGTGGCGGAGGTCTTCTATTTTTTTTTTGCAGTGAGCACAGTGGTGAAGGTCGTGTTTGTTTCATTGTTTTTTTTACCTTGCTTGCTACTACAGCTGCTACTGTTACTACTATTGCTGCTGCTGTTCTTGTTGGGTTTTGTCATGGTGTGAGATGTAGCGGTGTTGTTGCTTTGACGTTCTTTTTCATTTCCTCGCTAACAATATAAACAAAAGTGCATTTTTGTACCAAAAGTCAATATGAAAGTTTCTCTCATAGTATCTACCGCAGTATAGCTTGTTCTTACAGAACATCCGCGTTTAAGTCGAGATGAATATCACCTCTTGATTTTAATACTGCCTCTGTCGCTAATATATATTTTATAACAAGCTCACTGGCTAATCGAGACACCAGCGCCTGTTCTGGCACTGTTTTTCTATATATGGTTGGCAGGAAGATGAGCTATCTCTAGTAATCGAGTGTCCATCATTGACAAGCCCAAGGAAGGTCGAAATCACATGATTTGGTGCTCTCGGCGTTGGAAGTGACAGGGATTTATCTCCCTGCTAGTGATTTAAACAAAAGAGCATTTTTACACCAAAAGCCAATATGAGAGTCAATATGGTATCTACCACAGTATAGTTTGTTCTAACGGAACATCCACGTTTAAGTGAGAATAAATATTACCTCCCGGTATTAATGTTGCCTCTATTGCTAATGTATATTTTCATTTATGTGTTTTCTTTGTTGTTGCCGTTGCTGTTGCTATATATACATTTTCTGTTAATTGTAGCAAGTAGTGGTGGGAAACTATTTTCATATTGGCCTCCATTTTGGAAACCATATTTTATATATGTAATTTTTCGATTGAAAAATTCAAAGTTACCTCCCCACACCCGACAGAACGAATAATTCAAAAAGCAAACTAGGTTCAGAAAATGTTAGTTGTCTTGTAAACAAGATGATACAACAAAAGTTCAAGTAACATTATTAAAATAATACAATTCCACAATAATTCACGAGCTTCGAACGAAATGGTGCTTAATTTATCGACCTCGAAAGGATGAAAGGCAAAGTCGACCCCGGAATAATAATAATAATATAACGATGATGATGATGATGGCCCCGGCAACAGTAACACAGCAGCAGTTGCAGTAATGGTAGTAACAACAGCAATAATAACGATAGTAATTTTTTTTATTTGCCACAGGGGTGAAAGATGAGGTGGGGGAGAACATTACAAGGACGAACTGCAAAAGAAAAAAAAAACGGTGATGGTTTAGATAGAGTCAAGTATGAGAACGACTATATGAAGAAATGAAACATCCCAATAAAAGGATATCCACCTGGTATCAAACAGGGAGCCCACAGATCACAGATATTCTATAATGATGAAGCAAGTGCCCTCTCTCAGATATATTCTCAAAATAAAAATAATTATTAGTTGTAATGTTCTCTTCTTCAGAAAAAAGAACAAGAGTCAATTCTCATATTCCCAATAACACTTGAACTTTGTGTTGATATATGAAAGCAATAATGTATAAATATAGTGTGATAATACTGAAAGCCTTAAAGCATGTTTTTCTTGTTTTCGATGTTTCTTTTCTCTCTTTATCGGTTCAAAATAGCTGCTGTATTGTTGCCTCCCTTCTAACAATACATCATATTTACTAATAAACTGTGTTTATTAAAAATAACATGTTTATCTGTATACAAAATTTAACCAATATACCATGTTTATCCAAATACCAAGTGTGCTTTGATAACCAAGGTAATAAATAACACGAATGTTGTAAAAACGGTACTAGTTCGTTGGTGTGAACTTCCATCTCTGCCAAAGAAAGAAAATATCTTTATTAAAATAAACTATAGCATAGAGGGACGTCAATTAAATAAATACCAATGATATACTGGGGTCTAATAACGATAGTAATACAAGTAACTTACTGAGATCAAATTTAGTGATATTACTGATATACTAAAGTAAAATATAGTAATCATAATATTTGGTTTCAAATTTTGGCACAAGGCCAGCAATTTTATGGCAGGGGGTTAGTCAATTACATCGACCCCAGTGCTCAACTGGTACTTACTTTATCGACCCCGAAAAGATGAAAAGCAAAGTTGACCTCGGAGGAATGTGAATGCAGAACGCAAAGATGAACGAAATGCCACTAAGTCTGTTTCCCGGCGTGCTAACGTTTACCTGTTTGCTGCCTTATAACACTTATAATATAATGGAATCAAATCTACCAATTTGCATTGGTAGTATGGAGGTAGTTATTTAGGAGGAGATTTGGGCACTTGGGTCCTCTTTCCAGCCTTACAAAGTGGGATGGTTGGTGGCAGTAGCTGAAAACAGGGATTGACGATATCGACTAACACCTTCCCCGCAAAATTATCGAGTTTTTACCTAAATTAGAAAGTATGATGAGTAATTATATAAGGCAATGAGCTGGCACAATTGTTAGAGCGTCGGGGAAATGTTTTACGATATTTCTTCCGGCTCTTTACGTTCTGAGTTCAAATCCCATCAAGATCAAGTTTGCCTTTAATCCCTCCGAGACCCATAAAATAATAATAATAATCCTTTCTACTATAGAAGGCTTGAAATTTTGTGGGTGGGGGAGCTCTGACGATTATATCGGTCCCAGCGTCCGACTGGTGCCTACTTCATCGACCCCGAAAAGATGAAAGACAAATTGCAGGATCGGTAGTATTGACTAACCCCTTTAGCTACTGGCTTTTGTGTTTCAGGAATTATTATTTGTAATTACATAGCTAGCTTTATCTTATATTTCAAAAAGTAATTAAAACCATTAGAACTAAAACTAAATCTTAAGTAAAATTGATATTTGGAACATTTAGCCATTAAATTTTCGCAGTCAGAGAGTGATCTAATTACTAATTGCAGTATGCGTGAGAATGAGAGTGTTGACGTTCATACCTTTCCCAACAATTGAAGTTCGGTTGCAAACTCGATTTGCTGGGTGTTAACAATCAACTATACTTTATTACTTGCAAGGTCTCACAGTATCTGTTTCGACTCTCTTGCTCAAATCACGCCGAGGTCAGCTTCGCTTTCTATCCTTTCAGAATAGATAAAAACTAATCCAAGCCGGTGGATTGGCAGAACTGTAACAACCTGGACAGGATGCTATGAGTTCGAGTTCTGCGTTCATTTCACGCCATGGTCTGCTTGGTAGTAGACTTAATCTATCACCCATTTTAACACCACTACCTCGTACCCTGGGTGTCTTTAGCAGAGTTCGTCTGTTGCAAGCACTCTGGTCACGTCTCCAGTTTAAGGATGCATTCTTCAAATCCACCAGTTTTGGGGGCCCAGTAAAGGATCAAGGACAGTGCCTTTCCTCCTATCGAAAGGATAAAAACAAAATGGGAAAACAGAAACCAATAAATGTCATACCTGCTCCTGCTTCGAATACTGTAGACGTGTCCGGAACTTTGATGGCCAAATAGATCAGAAGTCGTCAACATATACAGCTCCCCTAAGAAAGAGAGGAAATAATAGTAACAATAATAGTAGCAAGTTATTGTTTTTGTTGTTGTGTAGCCAACATTTGCCTTACTTGAGGAGACTTATTATCAAAATATTTCCAAGCATGACAACCCCGTTTAGTGTTCAGGAATAGTGTGTCAGGAATTACACCAGTACGAAGTGAACTTTTTTTAGCAATACAGCCATGTCTGCACCCATTTAATATGGCGTTTAGTGGGGTTAGCCGCAGTAAAGGTGATGCAAGGAGGAAAAGCAGGCATCAGATGCCTTAATACAAGGAAGAAGGGGAGCATACCTGATATTTTTTCGTGCCTCCGAGACCGATGAAAGAAATGGAAGACATTATCATTAGACCGAAGACCTAGACACTGCTAACATTCCCAATGGGTCACGTGATGATATTAAACTAGGAGACAGATTAAGTCTATTCCTCAAGAAGAGGAACGGCCTCCCCGAAGCACTTACACAAATTTCCCGGTTGCCAAATCTCAATGAAATGGCATTAGAAGATCCAAAGCTATGGTTGATTCACATATTACCGATGCCGTGCAGCTGAATAGAACCCGAAACCACATAGTAATGAAGCGAACTTCTTAACCACATGACCATGCCTGCGCCTATGAAGGAATGTTTACCATTAAGTCTAGTACTCTTTTAGCGAATGCAGTCCGTAATATTTGAGTGTTGCTGCTTCGTTCTCCATAATACGTGGGCAGTGCTTCTGTCCAGAATCAACTTCGGAAGTCTGACTGAAAGTATTACTCTTCCTTTACACCCAATAATATGTTTAACAACAAATGAATATCGCTGGGAAGACGCGTCTCTACATAGGATATCAAAAGGAAAATAATTAATTATCTACGATGTATTACCTTCAATGTCCTCTCCAAACGACAATATGTACTGATTTTTCTGTGCTTCACTGTTGTTAGATTCGCATTTGATGTTTTCACAATAGGTAAGTTTGCTTTCTGACCAGTGGCCTGTGGGCATTTCATTCAAGAGGAACAGATCTCTGTAAAATCAAAACAATTATACACATATATACCATTTTCTGAACTTCTCCCACCATCAACACTACCTAGACCAGGGGTTTTCAAACTTTTTGACTTTATATTTCAGGCTTTACCTTAGGGACCCCCTTATAAACGCTTATGAAATTTATACATAAATATTTGCTTAAAATAACATATATTTTTACATTTATTTATTTAACAGTATTTAACAAATAGGTTTATTGTCAATTAAAAGATTTCGATTAAAAAACATATATAAAATCAAATTGCCCATAAAAAGTATTTGCTGTCCACGGACCCCCTGTCTTGTCCTTGCGGACTCCCTGTGGCCCGCGGACCACAGTTTGAAAACCCCTGTCCTAGACTGCTTCCCGTGCTGTATACAGGTCGTCTATATTACTTCACTACTTCTTGAAGTAATCATCCTAGGTGACTTCACTGCTCACAACTCTTATAGACTCTCACAGGCATCCCATATTAATGCTGTCAGTGGAGAAACCGAATATTTCGCAATTCTCCACTTCCTACATCATTCTTAACACCCATCACTGCCGAGACATAGGATACTCCAAATACTACCGATATCTTTCTCACTGATGTTTCTCGATCCAACCTCTACCAGAATAAAACCGTCTTTACAGCTATCGCACCGTCCGGCTACCGTCGTTTCGACATTACTCCAAGGATCTGGATCATGTACGGATTATTACTGTTCTCTAGCCCCAGGAACTGATCGGAGTTGATTAAAGACCACGCAGTACAAACATGGATGTGTACGAATATTTTTACTCAAGTTTGTTCACAACAATGTATTTGTGGTACAACTTCTTATGCTGGAAGATTTCAACGTTCACCCTTAAAAGGCCTGAGTAAAGACTGGCTTGCTAACCGAACAACGAACATTGCTGATCATCGCACTCAACAATTTACTAACTTCAAAACATCATGTTCATATTTTATTGCTAAGTTACGTTATATTTCGATCTGGTATTTGACTTATCTACAAATCTGTACTTGAATAATCCTTTACATCAAGATTACTTCAAGACTACTTAACCAGCGAAAAGGATATTCTGAAACTCTTTTACCTTTTACTAGTTTCAATCATTCAACTGCAGCCATGCTAGGGCACTACACTGAAAGGATTAGCCGACCAAATCGATCTTCCACCAACAGTACTTAATTTTTTGCAAGCCTGGTGCTTATTCTAACGTTCGCTTTTGCTGAACCACCAAGTTACAGAGATGTAAAGATACTAATACCGAGTGGGGGGGGGGTAGTAAGCACATATACAAACATGTATATATATATATATATAATAAGTATATATAATATATATATATAATATATAAGTATATATAATTATATAATATATATATAATAGGCGCAGGAGTGGCTGTGTGGTAAGTAGCTTGCTTACCAACCACATGGTTCCGGGTTTAGTCCCACTGCGTGGCACCTTGGGCAAGTGTCTTCTACTATAGCCTCGAGCCGACCAAAGCCTTGTGAGTGGATTTGGTAGACGGAAACTAAAAGAAGCCCGTCGTATATATGTATATGTATATATGTATGTGTGTGTGTCCCCCCAACATCGCTTGACAACCAATGCTGGTGTGTTTACGTCCCCGTAACTTAGCGGTTCGGCAAAAGAGATCGATAGAATAAGTACTAGGCTTACAAAGAATAAGTCCTGGGGTCGATTTGCTCGACTAAAGGCGGTGCTCCAGCATGGCCGCAGTCAACTGACTGAAACAAGTAAAAGAGTAAAAGTATATATAAGTATATAATATATATATTATATGGAGCGCAGGCGGGAGAGATTTGTAATAATTTACATATGGAAAATACTGGAAGGGCTGATACCAAACTTTGGCATCAAGTACTACACGAATGCCCGCACAGGTCGCCACTGCATAGTACCAAGGGTACCGTCCACTGCATCTCACATAAAAATAAGGTACTGCAACAGCCTCGGTTTCAGAGGACCTCAGCTCTTTAATGCCCTGCTAAAACAATTGAGAGACCTGCAAGACATGGATATAGAGGTCTTCAAAACAAAACTTAACACATTCCTATCCACGATACCAGAGAGAGAAGCAAATTAGATCAATATGTAAAGTATATTGAATACATGATTATATAAAATGTTTATCGGTATATATTGCGAAGATTTCATTTCCTGTGGAATAGAAGATGAGAAAGAAAGGAACTGTTATACATATACACACAGAGTACAAATGATATAGGAAACTAAAGGAGTGGAAAAAGGTATGACAAATCCAACGGCTGTTTCTGGGGGCTCGGTGATCCACAATAATGTTTGTAGATTAATTTCATTAGAGAATGCCGCTGTATGGATGCATTTAACATAGGATGATACGAGCGTCCGTCTTCAAGGAAGAGATCTTACATTTGAGATCTTAAAACAGAGAAGTTCACAGATGGATTTGAAATGTACGATCTTTCTTCTGAAGACGGAAGCTCTCTTCATCCTATGTTAAATTCATCCATACGGCCGCATTCTCTGCTGGAATTAATCTACAAACATTATTATGGATCACCGAGACCCCAGAAACAGCTGCTGAATTTGTAATACCTTTTTTCTATTCGCTTAATATTCTATATCATTTGTACTCTGCGTAAGTTGGACCTTGTTATATGTATACATATGTATATATTATGTATTTCATGCATAAAATATATTTTATATATTGATCTGTCAAATTTGCTTATCCTCACATTTGTTTCTCTACCCTCTCAAGGGAATATATATATATATATACACGAATGGGCTATTTTCATTCTCGTCTACCAAATTCACTCGCAAGGCTCGGGACTATAGGGCTTTCCTATAAGGTGTTATCCACCCCTGATTGGAACTCTCCCGTATGACATGTACGCATGCTCAGTGACTTGCTTTAACAGTTGCAATCAGCTGAATGCACTTTGCCAGTGACATTTGACATAATTACCCACACTCTGTGGTCAGGATTCTTTTTTTGGTTTGATGTCGGTATCGAAGGGATTACCAGACACCGGACTGGTGAGAGCAGCTTTTACTCACATCGTGGTATTCGATGCTGTGTACGTGTCTGTTGTGGTAAAATATGCCACTCCTTAACTGTTGCTTTGCTTTCATCCGTAGCACGAGGTAATTATGTCATTATCTGTGAAATTCGGCAACTTACAAAGATCTTTAGATCAGGCAATACTTCACCGAGAGGAGATATAAGCTTCTGCTTATTCCTGTCTGAAGTATCGTCCGATACTTCAGACTTATCGTCCGATGAATTTACTTTGTTGACATTCTTCATCGACAGAATTTTTATTCCTTTCAACCTTTCAGTCAAGTCCGCCTTTCTTCCAGTAACATACTGTCCATATAATCTTAAATATTTCTTTAACTCAGGCACAGTAAGTACTTCGATAGCTGAATCATCAAGCTACTTTATATCCATGATAAGACGTAAAATAATAACAATGGCGTGGGTAGCCTCCGGAAGTTTAACTATCTACATGGAGATAACCTACTTATAGGAAAGCCCTATAGTAAAAGACACTTGCCGAGAGGTGTCACGCAGTGAGATTAAACCCAAGAGCATGTGGTTGGGAAGCAAACTTCTTACCACACAGCTATGCCTACTTATTGAAGTAAATACATTTTTAAATTCGTAAAAAAACCCTCAAAAGGAGAAAATACCTACATATTGAGAAAATCGCCAAAAATATATTTTCCATTTAAGTACGGTATTTTGTGCCCTCTGTATACATAGCCGCCAATAACAACTTTACGATTATAGCTGTGTCTGTAGGTAGATATCGGGAAGATTTCATTTCCTGTGGAATGGAAGAAGGGAAAGAAAGAAACTTTTATATATATATATATATATACAGAAATACTTGTTATGAATGCATAACTCATTGTATAAGTTAATAAAAATAAAAGTTAAGTATTTTTAACAGTTTGGGTCTTAATCTTACTCCAGAGCATACTCCTTTTTAGCATCACATTATGAAATTCACATATTTGTACATCTTGCGCTAGGTTTCAACAAATTGCGTCACCTCCCTCGCTGAATTAAGAATTATCTTTATGCTTCGATACCTTTATTTCCTTATAGTAAGTAATAAGTAATAATATATTAATACACTCACTAATTGTTTCTGAGTTACAGACACGATTTCGTCGACACCGATGTCCTTCTCGTAGATTCCATCCATAATTGCCTTCTTTATATATAATGTTGATTTCTTCAAACATTTGATCGCCGACATCTCCACAAAAGATACGACCACGGCCAGTTCCTGAAACAGTAGTAATTAGTGCTGCTTGATATTGCATAAAAAGAAAGAAAACATCTCCGCTTGTAATTTTACTCCAACCATACCATTGACATTTCACAACGACACCACCAGACCATTGTCCTTATTATTTCACTAATGAACATCATCTATATTTTGCTGTCCTCCATAATCACTGACACTGCTCAACTATATCTCCATTTCTATTACTCTCAATTCACCATGCCATTAAAATTTTTGACACAAGGTCAGCAATTTCGTGGGAGAGGATAAGTCAATTACACTGACCCCATTGCTCAACTGGTACTTATTTTATCGACTCCGAAAGGATAAAAAGTAAAGTTGACTCCGACGGAATTCGAACTCAAAGGCGGACGAAATGCCGCTTCTACCGATTCTACCAGCTCGTCGCCTTAAACCGTGCTGTTAACACTATACAGTAACACTCTCATCTGTATTTCACCTTCTACATATCACAGATACGACACAAAGATACTTCCATCTATATTGTACTTTAGTCATGTCATTGACCACCAACAGTTCTAGCTAAATATTTCCTCTGATCAACAGGGACATTAGAGTGAGAAAGTGAGGAGAGCGTCTGACGATTATTTTCCCCACAAATGACGAGGCATATCCTAAAAGACGTGATGAAAATTAGTGAGTATAAAGTTTAGGTCTATATTATGCTTTATTCCTACGCTTATGCTCTGATATTATTTCATCTTTTCCCTTTTTATAATTTCAAGAGCACTAAGCTGGCAAACTGGTAGAATCATTAGCATACCGGGCAAAATGCTTAGGGACATTTTGTCCGTCTTTACGTTCTGAGTTCAAATTCCGCTGAGGCCGACTTTGACTTTCATCCTTTCGGTAAAATAAGTACCAGTTGAGCACTGGGGTCGATGTAATCGACTTCACTCCTCCTCTGAAACTGCTGGCCTTATGCCAAAATTTGAAACTCATATTTTAAAGAACACTATGGATAATGTAGTTCTAGATATACAATGTCTCAAAATAAGGTGGAAAGGCCACCGTTGGAATGCTTTTCAGCGTTAATTAGAGCTGCTCTTACGCTAAAAAATACCCACCGACAGCGATTTGTTTGTAAAAAATTATGAGTTATATGTTTTGTCGATTGAATTGAGATTGGTTCCAATGATTATTTTTACGTCATATGTAAACAAACAAAAGTTTGTTTTTGAAGCGCTGAAATGTATTGTTGTACAAGTAGAAAGATATATTTTTCAACGCGTAAGTACGGATAGAACAGTATAGATAGAATAAAATCTTTACAGAGGAGAAAAGTCTGTCAGCAACCAGCCATGAGACTTGAACTGGTCGTTGACAGATTTTTCTGTACTGTAAGGATTTTATCGTACATATGATTATTTTTACGTTGCAGGTTCGATCACGCCGCGTTCAACTTTGTGCATGTGCTTTTTACTCGAGCCTCGGATTGACCAATATCTTGTGAGTACAATTTGGTAGGACGGAAACTGCGGAAGTTAGTCGTGTGTGCGTGCGTGCGTGCGTGCGTGCGTGCGTGCGTGCGTGCGTGCGTGCGTGCGTGTGTGTGTGTGTGTGTGTGTGTGTGTGTGCGCGCGCATTAGTTTTGTTTACTGGCATAAAACGTTATGGCAAGTTGTGTCCCTTTACACAAAAAACATAACTAACAC
>NC_068987.1:24821754-24827694 GCF_001194135.2 Octopus bimaculoides | reverse complement strand
ATACACGCAAACACCACACATACGAACCCCCCCACACACATGCACCACACGCGCACACATACACGCAAACACACGCACCCACATATACACAAACACCTCATACACGCATCCCACCACACACATACAGACACACCATACACACACACACACACAAATACTCGTCCACGGGTTAAATATATATACAAACAACGGAAACCAGGAAAACGGTCCTTATGAGTCCTCGAGAAGGATGCCTTACTATAAATATGACCACGAGAAGATTTGAGTCTTAAAAGCAATGATTAGGTTTAATTTTACGAGTTTACTTGACAGAGGAACGTTCTGCAAAAAAAGCGTGGGATGTGTCAAATCGATTATCTGTGAGAGCGTTATATTTGGTATGTCTGTCAGTAATTGATTAAAAAACGGTAAAAATTCAGCGAGATTTCAACTCGGAATTATGAGTCAAGAGTGTAGTAACGCCGTGCGCATGCGTAGTCTCACGCATGCGTAGAATTAAACAACCAAGCGTTCCCGCTCAATTCATCCTCTTTCTTGCTGGCCAGCAATAGAGCATGGACGTGTTTTTGCTGTCTCTCTACATCTTTCGGACTTACGCTCGACAGCTCGCTTACAACTACATAACAACGTCCCAACAACTATGCTCATACACACAGAAGCTGTAACAACAAGAGCTAAAGATGTATATATTTACCACCTGAATAAATGTTGTTTAAGTTGATAGTCTGGAGTTCAGCGTTCCGTTATATTTCATAATTTTATTTAGGAAAGTCAGGTATACATCTAATGATGTATAACCAACTTTCCTATACCGGTGACTCAATGAACGAACGTTTATATTTCATTAATTTTATATAGGAAAGTCAGGTATACATCTAATGCTGTATAACCAACTTTCCTATAAGAGTATTTAACATACAGCATATAGTGCAGTGTGTTATTATTTCATTTATTGTTTATATATATTTTTTAATTTTCAATTTACCAAAGCTTCTTATCATCAACAAATAGTCAATGCTTACCGGTCAGTGGATCACCTTGGTCGACGCTACACCTCCAAGCATTTTTAATGCCCAAAGCATAAATCTCTGGTGTGGCATCACTTGTGTTGATGAAAGGGTTATCTATGGGTATGCTGTATAACCGATCAGCTGATGGGACGTCCACATTGATTCGAAGTATTTTCCCAACAAACGTGCTCCTTACAAAAAGAGAAACAAAAGGGGAAAGGAAAGAAAAATCACTTCATTATTGTTGTCGCATAGTAAATTGTTGTATTACGCTGTTTCGCTACCCCGCTCCCACCAGTTATTTTTTATACCTTAGTCAGTAGAGGAAGGATTGCGCCAATGACCTTTTAAGGGGTTCTAAGATTAGTGGAAGAAAAGGGAGAAATTAACTTCAGACTCGACACCTGTCTCGAATTCTTGGAACAGAATGAACTCTGTTAAAAGTAAGCAATACCTAATGCCACTGATAACGTTTACCACCCAAGAACAGAAACAGTCGTTTCAACGACTTTTTTTTTATAGCTTCTGCAACCAAATGTCACTCACATGGTTTTGATTGATTCGAAGCTAAGACAACAAAGGCGGCGAGCTGGCAGAAACGTTAGCACGCCGGGCGAAATGCTTAGCGGTGTTTCATCTGCCGTTACGTTCTGAGTTCAAATTCCGCCGAGGTCGACTTTGCCTTTCATCCTTTCGGGGTCGATAAATTAAGTACCAGTAACGCACTGGGGTCGATGTAATCGACTTAATCCCTTTCTCTGTCCTTGTTTGTCCCCCCTCTATGTTTAGCCCCTTGTGGGCAATAAAGAAATAAGATAATAGACACTTTCCCAAGGTGCTGCAAAATGGGAGCGAACCCCAAATCACGTATTTTCAAAGTGAACTTACAAACACAACCATGCCTACTCCCATGTTATCGTTGAATCTGTGTTCGTATTATTTATAACTGTTAAAGAGAAGAAAATGAAAACTGATTGCTGTAGACAAGACTTACATGTTTTGAGCTAAATGCGTCCAATGACCAAACCCTGATCCTACTGATACATAAAGTAGACCATCTGCACCAAATAAGATCTGGAATAGAAACAATAGACAGCTTGGAAACTTAACATGTTTATAGGCATTATGTAGAATAAATGTATAGATTATGCAGTGATCACGTATTGGAAATTTAGTTTATACATTAAATCCGAATAACGGCGGGCATATAAAGTTTGACAATTAGTTCACAAATTAGTGTTGCTACGTATTAAGATTACAGTAATGTAAGGTAGTGCTGAAAGATTTGAAGTTCCGAATGGTGGGGAAGGCGAAAGTAAATTAGAATAAAATGGTTTCACATTGCATTTAAGAGCAGGCATATGCAACTAATACCTTCCTTTGGAAAAGAAACAAAATAAATGTAACTCTCGTATCCCTGTAGATCATGCTAAATTCAATGAATGTTTTCAAGATATCAGTTTCTGCACCACATAGCTAGCTAATAGGATCGCATGGCGAACAATCTTCAGTTTCCTCATCTATCTTTCATGACAATACAACAATCGACGAACAAAATGCAAACACTTTCGCAAACTTCAAGAGACAAAATTAAGCTTCGCCGAATTCAACATCACCATAATCATCCACCCGAGATACAGTAGTACTGTCAGCAAAATAATCGTTGACATCTCTAAAAGTAAACGTATCTCACAAAGCAAAATTTTTAAAAACAGGGGTTAAGTTTCACAAAGACATCTGAAGAAGGCAATCTGATAAACACTAGAGACAATTAATTTACAGGGATCTCTTACAGCTAGTAATAACTCTTAGTATCACAAGACTACACAAAGAAATGAAAACGAAAAGCACCCCACTCCCACCCCAAAATGCTGTAAAATGCGATATAAAGTAGTTGGCAGAATGAACAATTCTAACAACTGTAACATCCCACTACAAATTTACAATAATATCTTCAAATAACATCCTCGTGAAAGTTATTTGAAGATGTTATTTAACAAGTATATTTCCAAAATCATCTAGAATCTGAAATTTTCTATATTTAATGCCACAAGCATCCACCCTTTCACCCGCCCTTTTTGATTTATACCTGCACGACCTTTCATGAAAATTCGCTCGTTGACGAACCAGGACAGACACGTGTTACTCGATCCCCATCAGATGTGTGCGGTTTTCCATCCGTATTTTGCTCAGCTGTTCGGACAAAGTTTGTCGGTTCCATATACGGCTCCAAATAAAGTGCTTACAGCTAGGCTTGCCAAAATTGCGTAGCCGTCCAGGTCTAGTGTTGACTTGCAGGGTTTTTGTTGAGCAATTATTGCGCATAGGATAGATTCAGTTATCGCCCGAGTCCCTCGTGAGATCTGCCTCACTTATCTTTGGCCGGGAAAAGTAGGCAGCTTTCCTTCATCTAGCAAGTGCGTGGCAGTCATTACTAAAAAGACTGAAGTTAGACACCGGCATCGGTCAAGTTCTCAACTACTTCAAGTTTTATTTAGCAAGGAAGGTGAGAGGGAAGGACGAGGCTGCTCTCTAATTTGGTGAAAGGTGATTGAGAGTGGCGAACATGACCGGAGTGAACACGTCTACTTTCAGTATGCGCCCGTTGGCCGGAGTAGACAGTTGGGGCGCGGACTGTTACCTTTTATAGTCAAGATAATTCTGGATGTTTGAGTGTTCTTTAATTGGCTTCAGACAGTAGTGCCCCAACCTATAGAGAACATTTCTTTATTGAAATTATATTGTTAGCTAGTGTTACTTTCGTACTCGTTGCTTAATCTAGGTTGTTTTATATCTCATCCTTGTTTCGTTCCTAACATTTTGGGACCTTTTACTCATCCCTTAGAGCGTTGGTCAAATTGTCCTGAGGTATTTGTTTTGGCTCTTTATGTTCCGAGTTCAAATTTGGTCAAAGTTAATTTTGCCTTTCATCTCTGGGTTTGATGGTATCCACTAATTCGTGCCCTTCAAAACTACAGGCCTTGTGTCTAAATTAGAAACCATCCAGGACCATGTATTGGTAGAATAATTAGTGTGTCTTGAAAATATTGTGGTTATTTTTCTAGCTCTTTATATACCGAGTTTAAATCCAGCCGTGAGCAATGTTGCCTTTCATCTTTTCGGGTTCGATAAAACAAAGTACCAATCACATACAAGGGTTGATAGTATCGACTAAACGCCTCTCCTCAAAATTGCTATACTTGCATTTGATTTAGAAACCATTTTGGCTCTTTACATTCCAAGTTCAAATGCCGGTGAAATTTTGCTTTCATCCTTCCACCGTCATAGTGTCAGACATTAGGCATATCGAGATGATCGGCACTACTCTAAGGAACTGCGGGGAGGTGACAGGATAAAAATCAATCTCAACCAAGAAAAATCAGTGGACCTACAGCTCGGCACATGGAGAGGCAGGTCAAAACTATCCCACAGCGTCATGGGGCGCTGAACGAACAGACGGACCATTTAAATTGGTCGAAGTCTGATTTGGTTTTGCTCTCCAAGTAGAGAAGAACTGAGACGAGGTGACAAGCAAGGTGGCCAATTTCATCCAGAAATGGTCCGAAAGAAAGCTATCCCTGAAAGGTCTAGCAGAGGTGGCAAATTTTTACATTGATCCCGTCTTTTCCCCATCTGACTGTTGTGCCTGGCCCTAATTGACGCCTGACTAACTGGAGCGCCTGCTCTTTCGCTTTCTGTGGAAGGGATGCGTTACTCTACCCAGGTGCCCTATTTTTTGTAAAACCCGCTGAGGGGAGGACTTGGCAAACCGTGGCTAATTATGCGCAGACATGCACTAAGGCTGCAATACCTTCAATAATTCCTTGACGGTGAGACGGATTTTGCTACAGTTCGTCTCTTCGATATAGCTACAACCCTAAGTAAAGCAAAGACTAAATCAGATCGCTTGACATCTGGGATGTCAAGCGCTCACAGCCCTCTGCTAGTTGGGCAATGCCGTCGGTGGAAGTTCCACCTGAGCGATCTATAATGGCAGATAATAGCGACGGTTTTATTAGGGAAGCGCTGGGCATCTACGAAAATCAAATGGCTGGACTGTTCAGGAGGACTTTCAGGCCTGCACCCATGGATAATTTCCAGAAATCTCTGGTCTAGCAGTACGACTGAGGAGTATTGGTGGAAGTGCTGTTAGTCGAGTTTATCCGAGATGAACGCAGAGTGACGAAACTGTTCTACACGCACTCGTCCAGTAACCAAATTATGTCAAACACCTGTTGCCACATGTAGGACGAATCTAGTTGCCACATGTTGCCACATGTAGGACGAATCTAGTTAATCAGCTGAGTCAGTAATGGAGATCGTTCCGCTACTTTCTTTTGGCCAGGAGAGACAGGCACAGTTTATGTATCTGGTGCCTTCAGCGAAAGAGATTGTGCAGTAGACCAGACTGAAAAGGTTGAAGATAGACACCTTCCTCTTTGGCCAAGCCCCCTTCAACTATTTCAAATTTCACTTGAAAAGGTAAGTGATAAATTAGAGGGAAGTGCTGCCTTTCAGACAGGCAGATGACAGGGCGAGCAAGGTCCAAGTGGACGAGCCCACTCGGAGCATGCACCTGTAGATTAAAGGAAGATAAGACAAAAAGCACTTATCTTTGTAGCCAGGGTGACCGTGGTTTTGTGGAGTGTCCACGAATAGTGCTCGGACGTTTCTTTCTTTTGGAGAATTACTCAGTCTTTGGAATTTATTATTTCTCTTCTTACAGCTATTCTCCCTTTTACATGCTCTTTTAGGTCATCCAACATTGTATTGTCCAGTATTGTTCCAAATTTTTGTGAACCATAGTTAGTTAGTAAAGAAAACATTATTATTATTATTATTATTATTATTATTATTATTATTATTATTATTATTATTATTATTATTATTATTATTATTATTATTATTATTATTATTATTATTATTATTA
>NC_068987.1:24819101-24821596 GCF_001194135.2 Octopus bimaculoides | reverse complement strand
GGGCGAAATGCTTGGCGGTATTTCATCTGCCACAACGTTCTGAGTTCAAATTCTGCCAAGATTGAATTTGTCTTTCATTCTTTCGAGGTTGATAAATTAAGTACCAGTGCAACACTGGGGTCGATGTAATCGATTATCCCCCCCCTCTCGCAAAGTTCAGGTCTTGTGCCTATAGAAGAAAGGATTATTATTATTATTATTATTATTATTATTATTATTATTATTATGAAGGTGACGAGCTAACAGAATTGTTAGCACGCTGGACGAAATGCTTGGCGGTATTTCGCCCGTCGCTATGTTCTGAGTTCAAATTCCGCCGAGGTCGACGTCCTTTTCATCCTTTCGGGGTCGATAAACTAAGTACCAGTTGAACACTGGGGTCGATGTTATCGACTCATCCCTTCCTTTAAAATGGCTGTCCTTGTGGCAAAATTTGAAATTATTATTATTATCATTATTATTATTATTATTACTATTATCATCATCATCATCATTATTACTACTACTAACCCTTTCGCCCTACCGAAGACTCAGTCATTGGCTCAACTGTGAGTCACACTTGATACCATTAGCGTATATTAATCCCCTGTTTAACACCATTAAAAAAATCTACTAAAAGATATATATATATATATTTCTTGTTTTGTTTTTTCTGTTTGCTTTTTTTTTTGTTTGTTTTTTTTTTTGTTTTTCTCTCGTAACAATACTCGAGTGAGAAGTGTAAACTATCTGAAGCAATCACTAAAGCAATAAAATATGAAATAAAGAAATGTTTTCTTTTATATTTCTTACCTGTCCACCGTTTTCCTGGCTTTGTCTCTGACGTGGAATCATTACAATTATCTCTTCAGAAGTCACATTTTCCAGTTGGTCGTCTAAGAAACGGAACTGACTAATTACAGCTGATTCATCTCCTGCGGCTATGTAATAAACGTAAAGTTCTTTATTACTTTTAAACTGCGGGTGGGTTGTCACGGACATCAAACCACGCTCGTCAACTGGTCGCTCTTTATTATAAGCGACTCTATTAGACAAATCCAAAATTTTCTTCTTCCTTGGTAACTGGCGCTGTAATTCTTCAGATTGATTGGTTGCGTCTGTATTTCCGTATATGTAATGGTAGATCCGTCCATCCTGCTCTGCTACTAGGAAAGATTCTCTATCGATTGAAACAAATGCTATAGGTTTCCTTAGTTCACCTGCGTGGATTTCATTTAAGCAGAGGCACCGATCGTGCTGTAGTTCTTTCAATGAAACACCACATACCGCGATCGATTTAGTGAATAAGCTGCTGGATATAATTGTAATAGTAGTGTTAATAATGTAAATAATTGCAACAATAGCAGTAGAGGTAGTAGTAGCAGCAGTAGTAGCAGTAGTAGTAGTAGTAGTAATAGTTGGAATAAAACCACTGACCGATTCAGAAAGCATGGTATTCGTTGATGGAATAGACAAAAATGAGTCAATTTGTTATCTGTGAGATTTGGGGTAGAGAAAACTTGAAACATACCCTAAATGTGATCCCTATGATGATAAATGGATCAATATGTCAATTATTGATGTGGGTTCTGTGTTGAATAGAATAAGTGCTGAACGGCTTTCTGATATTTACTCCGTTACCATGGCAACAGAATTAGAAGGAATGGTTGGGGGGGGGGTGCATGGCTGGATGAAGAGCACTGGATGGACTCAGTTGAAAAGGAAAAGACGATAGTTTCAAGCAGACTGTTACTGATGATGTTGACAATCCTGTAACCAGTCCTTAGGCAAACAGACTTTGTTTTTGTGGTGGTGGTCGTTGTTGTTGTTACTGATTTGTCCTTGGTAAGATCTTGGTAATTCAGACGTTGTTGTTGTTGTCGTCGTCGTGGTCAACCGCAGTTCAAACAGACTTGACATAATTTAGCAGAATTTCGATCAAAGAAATTCCAGCCTTAAAACCATGGCAAGTTTTAATCATATGTAGCGTAGCGAGAATAACATTATCCTGCATTTCCTTCCTTCCTTCCTTTTCCTTTTAAAAACAACCAAAAAAGTTTGATGCAGATTTGGCTGTTATTTCTAACAGCCTGAGCGACCACGCAGAAGTACACCTGTTACGTAGCAATTCGTGTGACGTATGCAACGGGAGATTTCCTCAGATCGTGACCGGCATAACATCACATGGAAAACTTGTAGCAGTTGTTTTATATATTAAAAACAAAATGTCATATGTCATAGCACAACACATGCAGCGTTTACAGAAATTGTAATGCATATTTCAGATACATACATGCAATGCCGTCTTTCTGCATTGGCACACAGGTCAGTTGCCGGATGCCTCACGGATCCAGGGGCCCAATTCTAATTTACGTAGGCTGATTTGTAGTTAATATTAAAAAAAAAATACTATAGGGCCCAGTGCATTGTATTGCTCACGGGTCTATAATGCTATAAAGACGCCCCTACGTATATCCATGCATGCATACATACATACACACACACACATATATGTA
>NC_068987.1:24811424-24814493 GCF_001194135.2 Octopus bimaculoides | reverse complement strand
CCTAGCTCAATCCTAATCCAGTAGCCCTATGAGCAAATGAGTTCAAGCTGTGATCATCCCGTCTCTTTCTTTCAAATATTTTTTTATCTATAACTACATTAATTGTGGAGGCGCAATGGCCCAGTGGTTATGGCAGTGGACTCGCGGTCATAGGACAGCGGTTTCGATTCCCAGACCGAGCGTTGTGAGTGTTTATTTATTATGCGAAAACACCTAAAGCTCAACGAGACTCCGGCAGGGGATGGTGGCGAACCCTGCTGTACTCTTCCACCACAACTTTCTCTCACTCTTACTTCCTGTTTCTGTTGTGCCTGTAATTCAAAGGGTCAGCCTTGTCACACTGTGTTATGCTGAATATCCCCGAGAACTATGTTAAGGGTACACGTGTCTGTGGAGTGCTCAGCCACTTGCACGTTAATTTCACGAGCAGACTGTTCCGTTGATCGGATCAACTGGAACCCTCGACGTCGTAAGCGACGGAGTGCCAACATCAACAACTACATTAATCAATGTATTTGTGTCGATCCAGTTTTAAGACGACAAAGCATGATTTGTGAGAGATTTGACTAATATTTCTAGCATGTTGACTACACAGACTCCCATTCGTTAGTTCTTATTGACTGTTATTAATCTCTTTGCACAGAGGCACCTCTTTATAGTGCTTGACGCTGTCGGACAATTTATAATATATATATATATATATATGTGTGTGTGTGTGTGTGTGTGTGTGTGTGTGTGTGTGTGTACTGAGACATGTATGTTTTTACGAACTTCACAGGCAATAAATAAGTAGTGGATGATTTAAATTCAGTGTTCGCTGGAAGTGATCGATGGAAATATTGAGTTTAAACATGGACTCGCTATTGTTTATTATTTTGTCAACTGAAGATTTATAAGCACTTCATAATGTAACAGCTGCAACTTTTCTCACCCACAACAAAGAAATAAAGAAATTAGTATGAAATAAGTAACAAGATGTATGCCGTCGGTTAAATAAGGTGGTATTGTATCGAACGCTGTGAATTGTTACGTTAGTGTAAAAACTGTAATTATTCTAGCTAGGGATGCATAAGTACACCAATTTATGCAGTATATCACGACGAAGAGGTACAATGTCTGCATAACAAAACAATAGCTAAAGAAATACTAATATATTTAATACAGGGAGCTAAACGAAAAATAAATTAATTTATTAAAATTACCATTGTGACGAGGCGATAAAAATATTGATTTATCAAAGCTCATCAGGACAAACGATGACAACTTTCAAAATTTCAATTGGTTAAAGTTAGAATTACCTATGACAAACTTTTAATCCGATCTTAAGCATGTGCAGTGGCAATTCCGGGCATGTTACGTGGAATTAATAATGAACTTGAAGCTCTGATATATGAAGTTTGCTATGTGCTGGATGATTTCCATTGTACCATGTATCGTCCTGTCGTATTGTATAGTCATAGGGTGGTATATCATCTACATCTCGACTTACGGATATCTTCATTAGGCTCTGCTAGAGTCACCAATTCTAGCATACTATGAAGAGTTTGGTTTCGCCTCCTACAATACCGACACGGCCAAAATACAGGGTGCAAATATCTTAGAATGATCACAGATGGAATGCTTTTGATCGCAGGTCTGCTCAAACAGGGCTGACCTGGGGTTGATCTACTGCAACAGCAGCTCTTGTGGGCTCCCATTCAAACTGTTTCATTGGTGAATGAGCACTGAACTACTGACTTAATCTCATTTAGATAGTTGTGTACTTACTCAAGCTGTTTCAACAATTATTTATCTCGAGATATAAATTGAAAATAAACTAAATTTCGCCGAACTTCTGCAGTTTGCTTACTAACATCAATATCACTAACATATCAATTGCAGCAAACATGATCGCCTGTGGTCTCCTCACTAATATAAATTATAATAGTGATTGGTCTTCGGCAATTTGTTCACTAATATCAGTTATACCAGTTGTTGATCATCTACAGTCTGCCTACTAATATCAGTTGCAACCGCTATTGAACTTCTGAAGTCTGCTCGCAATTACCAGTCACACCAGCAGTTAATCTTATGTAATCTTATGTTCACTAATACCAGATACAACAGAAATTGATCCTCTCCAATCTACTTACTGATATCAATTGCAAAAAGGGTCGATCCTCTCCTGCAAATTGCTTACTAATATAATTTACAACAGAGGTTGGTTTTCTGAAGTCTGCTCACTTAATCATGATTGATTTACTTCTACAGCTTGCTCACTAATATCAGTTACCCCAACGGTTGATCTTCTCTAACCTGATCAGTAATATCAGCAACATCAGAGGTTGATCTCCCACACTCCGCTCACCAATATCATTTACAACAGAAGTTGATCTTCTGCAACCTATTCACTAATATCTATTACAATAGAAGTTGATCTTCTCCAGCAGTCTATTTATTAATATTAGTTGCAACAGAGATTGATCATCTGCAGTTTTCTCTCTTTAGTATCAGTTACACCAGGAGCTGAAAATAATTGAGAATTTCAAATAGTTCGTCAAAACATAATCCATACAAAATGTCTGAACGTACCATAATTAATACATCTTTTATTAGTAGCAAAAGAGAGGGAAGGAAGAATGATGAGATTATAGGGCCGATACCTTGTGGATTTTAATTAAGTCTCTTTACGTTCTGGGCTAGCTTGAGGTCTGCTTTGTCATTTATCATTTTGGGGTTGATAAAATAAAGCACCGATCAAATACTGGCGTCAAAATAATCGACTCTGTCTCATCCTCTGTACCTAAGCCAGAAATCCTTGCTACTTTGAATGAGACTGAATGAGAAAAGAGGGCATAGTCGGTATCATCCCACAGGAGGAATTTCAACCATGTTTCGTGGTCTGCTACCACAACAGCTCCTTTATAGGATCCAGTTAGCTGAAGACATCATCAGGAGGAACCACGTCCGGTTTCGGCCCCTACTCCTCTACCGTTTTGACGTGGCAGGGCCCCTCCTTTCGGAGGTGTCTTCAGCTCTGGTGTTGGGTGCATGTCTTCTTTCTTCTATTCCCTGGCCTCTTCGATGCTT
>NC_068987.1:24808348-24811218 GCF_001194135.2 Octopus bimaculoides | reverse complement strand
TCCCACAGGAGGAATTTCAACCATGTTTCGTGGTCTGCTACCACAACAGCTCCTTTATAGGATCCAGTTAGCTGAAGACATCATCAGGAGGAACCACGTCCGGTTTCGGCCCCTACTCCTCTACCGTTTTGACGTGGCAGGGCCCCTCCTTTCGGAGGTGTCTTCAGCTCTGGTGTTGGGTGCATGTCTTCTTTCTTCTATTCCCTGGCCTCTTCGATGCTTTGTGGTAATAACATCTCTAGGTTCTAAATTCAAAACTTGTTGCAACTGACAATGATCTCTTCAGAGTTACTAAAATAAAGTATCAGTCAGAAAGTGATGTACATTTGATATCATTTTTCCTTTTTTAAGATTTGTGACTTAGAGCCTCTTTTATAAATCGGTACTTGACAACTTTCCATTGTATTTTGAGCTCATATCCCGCGGTGGTAGACTTTTATTCTTCCAGGATTGATAAAAATTAAGTACATATCCAAAGCCGTATGAGACATTATAGCCGTGATACAACAGACTAGCATATAACACGCTTACAAGAGTTGCTTCAAACCTTCCGACCATTTGTAGAAAATATTGCGACAATTCTCATTGATCACATCTGATTAGTAGATAATTGGTAATAAACGCAATTATCACCTCTTACTTTTAAATTGGTAATGCATGTAATTAAGACCTCTTACTTTACTTGCTTGATAAATATATTTTATGACACTAAGTGAGTGTAAGTTACTCTGTACAACCATGCAATACCTATTAGAAAAATAAATTATCATGTTTTAATGGAAAACTCACACAGTGAAATATAATAGTAGGCTATAATGTCGTTAACGGATATAAGAAATTGCAAGTATTTTGTCAGTACCGCACCTAAATATTAGCACTGCACCCTTGTATGCATACATATAGTTTTGTATGTGTGAGTGTGTGTGCGCGTGTGTGTATATATGTAACAGTGCGTGTGTGAATACGTAAGTATATGTGTGTTTGTGTGTGTGTGTACAGATACATAGATATACATGCATATGTATATAGGGCACATAAACACATCTATATATATATACATATGCATATATATAAGGGTGTGTCAATTTTAATAACTTACTAAAAATCTAATTTGGTAGCGGAGTTATTGTGCCTTTTTACACCCAGAGATATATAAACCAAAATAGATTAAAATAACTCTAACCTACATCAATTTTATCCTAAATTTTCAATATGGTGTTGTTTTGGAACAATAACTGAAAATTTATATAAAAAACTGACTAGACTCAAAATATCACTCTTATATTATCTTTTAATTGGTTAAATGAATTTTTACTCTTTTCAAATATTCACAAGATGTCAACGTTGAAGACTAGGGGCCAGATGGCATCCCATTTGAGCCTGTTAATTGGCACAGGAAGAAAGCTTTAAAGACACACCAATGATAGTACCAAAATGACCCTCAAACACACAAGGTGTTGAGAGGTGTGTTACTGAAGCTGCGAGTCATGTTTACAGTCACGAGAAGCAAGAGGGTTACATCAAATCACAAGCAGTCAGCGGGCAACTGATGAAAAGAAACAAGAGCAATAAAGATGTGAAGGCTTTGACTACTTCCAAATAGTATATTGGAATGTATTATAGTATATATGAAACTTGAAACAGAAAGATGCCGGTGAAAACCAATTATGTTCAAAATTCTCAAAACATATAAATTTCAAACTCATATTGATGTAGTTAAGAGTTATTTAAAATTGTTTTTCTTACCAGAATTTTGTTTTGTATGCTAAAAGGCAACAATAAATTACTCCAAAATTAAAGATTCTGAATTTTCCCATTTACTCCCCAAAATTGATACACCCTAATATAAATTGTACTTTTAGAAGATGGTTGATAGTGACTTCGAAGTTCCGGCCTACTGGCGTTCGTCAGACAAACATTATTTATCGTTGCTATTATGTTAAACTGTCGTATGTCCAAATCTGGCCAATGCGTTTTTTTTTTTGTTTTTTGTTTTCAATATTTATTTTTGATTGCAATAGCGGTTTCTTTTGGTCAAGCTATCCAGTTGCTTCAGATGCCAAAATATCAAAAAATGTCAAAGTGTAGTACAAGGTAAGTTATATATATATATTCTTTTATCTTTTACCTGTTTCAATCGTTTGACTGCGACCATGCTGGAACACCACCTTAAGGGGGTTTAATCGAACAAATCGACCCCAGGACCTATTCTTTGTAAGCCTAGTACTTATTCCATCGGTCTCTTTTGCCGAACCGCTAAGTTATTGGGACGTAAACACACCAACATTGGTTGTCAAGCGATGGTGGGGAAAGAAAAAACAGACACAAACAAACAAATATATATATGTGTGTGTGTGTGTGTGACGGCCTTCTTTCAGTTTCCGTCTACCAAATCCACTCAAAAGGCTTTGGTCGGCCCGAGGCTATAGTAGAAGACACTTGCCCAAGGTTTCAGGCAGTGGGACTGCACCCTGAACCATGTGTTGGGAAGCAAGTTTCTTACTACACAGCCACTCCTACACCTATAGTATATATATATATATATACATACATACAAACATACATACATACATACATACATACATACATACATACATACATACATACATACATACTCACTAACAAGGTGACCAAAAGTGTACGTACGCGGCTATATGTATATATAAATATTTTAAAAAATGGAACAAAAACGCAATCGAAGACAATAAAACATCCGGGCAGATAGACAATACAAAAGCAGACAAGAAACAACAAATAGAGCGACAGAAAATAAATAATGACGTGTCATTCGTGGCCTACTCTCCTCAGTTAAGTTTCCAGATTGTCCTTACAGTTTCGAGCAGTTATACTTGGGACTGTTCAAATCTGAT
>NC_068987.1:24805787-24808338 GCF_001194135.2 Octopus bimaculoides | reverse complement strand
CACACACACACACAAAGTCCAAGCTAAGATCATTAGATTTTTTTGCCAGAAAACAAGCGAATGTGAACAGCAACAAAGACAAAAAAACGGAGAACAAAAAAATAACAACAGGTGTCTTTTGACTAATAAAGACGAATCAAATTGAGCTGGCGTGTATAGTGAAATAGAAGTGTATGTATGTATGTATGTATGTATGTATGTATTTATGCATGCGAACGCTTTCCCGTTGACCCTTCACGTGCTTCACTACTTTTCTTCCCACGTAGAACTAAATTGGTTTTTGCGCTAGTATTCTATTGCACGAAGCTGTATATGAAGAGTTGGAATATATTTTCGTGAAAAGATCCACATATGTAGAAAAACGGTAAACATCAAATTCGTATGCATGCGTATGCGTGCGTATTTGTGCGTATGAAATCGCTGCAAAATTCTAACATTAAAGAGCATGCGTTGAAGGAATTAAATTCATTTTAGATAGACCAAAATCATTCCACTACGCTTATTCGGTAGACAATCTGCCCTACCTTGCGACCGGATGCAATTGTACATGCACACATGCACTCGCATAAACATAAACATAATGGTAAGCCCCTTAAAGGGTTGTGGCGGTGTGTTCAGTACCGGACTAAAGATTTCTGTTCGTGCAAGCAGGGACTGAAAACTTTTGACTTAGCCTAAAAGCTAAGTCAAACCCCGGTCGAGAGGAGTTTTATTATTTACTACATGGCATAAAAGGTGGCGAACTGGCAGAATCGTTAGCACGCCGGAAAAAATGCTTAGCGGTATTTCATCCGTCTTTAAGTACTGAGTTCAAAATCCGCCGAGGTGGATTTTGCTTTGCCTTTCAACCTTTCGGGGTCAGTAAAATAAGTACCATTAATCGATTTATTTCAGGCTTTGTGCCTGTAAAAGAAATTTCAGGCCTTGTGCCTGTAATAGAAATGATTATTTACTACGCGGCAGAAAACCAACGTCTGCTAATATTCACGTATGGCTTGCATTTTTCGGAAAATTTCA
Organism: Octopus bimaculoides; assembly: GCF_001194135.2. Taxonomy (NCBI): domain Eukaryota; kingdom Metazoa; phylum Mollusca; class Cephalopoda; order Octopoda; family Octopodidae; genus Octopus; species Octopus bimaculoides. The sequence continues at coordinate 24,807,321 of NC_068987.1, read as the reverse complement.
CTCATTTTACGTAGCTTGCGAGTTCTGTATTATTTCGCCTCCCGATGTTTCTGAAGAGAGAGTTGTTTTATTTCTTAAAGAGGCCCACTGTCAAACTACCGTAGCGTTTCAGGCTGGTATTATGGTTAGCTTCTGTGGTTTTGATTTCTGATCGATTCAGTGGGCAAGTCGCAATTCTCCTGCATGAACATTCAGTCTCATTGGGTGTGAATATTTCACGAAGTAGGAGCTGTTTCATATTAAGAGTGCAGCTAATCGTAGTCTTAACTGTTTTTTGTTTTTATTATTTTTGTTTTTATTTTCAAACAATTCTGGGTTTCTGGGGGTAGGCGGGAATTAGCTCTCTATTAATCCGAGAAAAGTTTTCTCTATACCTTATTTAACATTGAGCTAGAATTGAGTGCGAAACTAATAATATTTCTACGCTTTTTCTCTTAGTGGGGACCGAGCTGAGATTGTAGGTTATTTTTTTCTTTGAATCTGCTACTCACAAGAATGTAGTTATTAGTAAGGTGTTGCCTTGTCAAATATTTCTTTATTAGATGAAATCCAGGTTAAAACCCTGCTCATAGAATGTTCTTAGTGCTCTTATAATGTTCTTAAACGCCATATGGGATAGCTCGACCCTACATTAATGTAGTTGAGCTCCTCGTTGGGGTTTCTAAGAAATTTGCATGAATATTTACCAAGATCAAACATTGCATTCAAAATTTAGTTATTGTAAGATAGTGTTTAAAAGTGAAAGACTGAAATATTACTCCAACGAGCGCTCATTTGTATATTTGGATCAGCCAACGCATTATATGTGTACAAACCAAAGTGGAGGAGAATCTTTTTTTAATACGTCTAATATAAATAATTCAAAGCGATGATATATATATATATATATATATATATATATATATATATATATATATATTTGCCCTGTGAAACGAACCTATGTTCCTCATATACAAGGAACAACCCGAGTCCGATTTCTTTTCAACCCAAGCTGACCCTTGCCAAAGAGCAGCGCCTAACTAACATGGAATATCACGTCTAAGTCACAGTTGCTTGTAGTATTGTATAACATAGGACTTTCCAGGATTCTGATGAGCAACTCCTTAGATAATAGCGTATAAAATCCACGATATCCAATTAGGCAAGTCTTACGTTGTTTTAATTTCTCACACACTTGAAATAAGAGACACACGGATGTTATTCGATCTGATGATAATCAGTGGCACATCTTATTAATATGACTGTAGACCAATCTCACATTCAACCAGTTTATATACCTAGAATCAGAGCGTAAATCAGTATTATTTTTATGATCTTGAAGTTTGAAAATGGAATTTCGCTTAGGAAAAGCCTTTATCCTATTGTGTGAATGTCTAACCTTATTACTAGGTACATGGCTTCTTATGTTAAGCCTGGGTGGTTATCATATAATTTAGATGAGCGCTGTTGTTAAGAAGAAGAGTAGAGAACACACAGTGTGTGCTCATATATATATATATATATATATATATATATATATATATATATATATATA
>NC_068987.1:24804256-24805356 GCF_001194135.2 Octopus bimaculoides | reverse complement strand
TATATATATATATATATATATATATATCCGTGTGTACAAGTAACATGTGCATATACGGATATACATCTACGACATATATATACATGTATACATACGCGTATACGTAGGTGTACATGCATGCGTACATACATACATACATACATACATACATACATACATACATACATACATGCATACGGTAAAATTCAGATTGCAAGGCGTATACGAGTGACATATACGAATTTACGTTTCAAGATATGTATATATGTATGCCACTTGTTTCTACGTCATGTTTATCGTTGCCGTTTGTTTGCACGAGAGTTTAAGGACTTGAAGCATGTGTGAGCTGTCTTGTATTAGATGTGATGTATTAGTATGTTCTCATTGACATGTCTCTTCAATCTTCGCATCTAATTGAAACATTTCTTGTTAAATGTGTTTAAAAACTTTGCCTTTAATTGTTCATGTATGTGAGTACTAGTTTATTTTTGCCGTGTACATAAATACATAAAAGTATGTATGTATGTATGTATGTATGTATGTATATATATGTATGTATGTATGTATGTATGTATGTATGTATGCATGTGTGTATATATGTATGTATGTATATGCGTTTATTCTTTTTCCTCTTCCAGTCATTTGACTGTGGGCATTCTGGAGAAGCACCTTTAGTCCAACAAATCGACCCCAGGACTTATTCTTCGTAAGCCTAATACTTATTCTATCAGCCTATTTTCCCGAACCGCTAAATTACGGGGACGTAAGCACACCAACATCGGTTGTCAAGCGAAGGTGAGGGACAAATACAGGCGCATACAAAAATATTTACATATATAAGCAGATCAGTGAATAAATTTCACTATGATTTATATAAGTTTGCAAAGGCGAAACAGGCTTCTCTATCCAGCTGGTAAGCTACTTCAGGCTGATGACGAGCAAAGACTCAGAAACATGTCCCTGAATGCTGGCTAGGCTGGGTGGAGGAGCAAACTTAAGGACACAGTAATTGTGTCAAGGCCGACAGGAAGCGGTCCAGCTTCCTAAGGCTAAACGGCAGTAGTGTGTTCCCTTATTGGGATTGTCACATTAAGTTGACAATATACTACAACTTTATATAT
>NC_068987.1:24801631-24803260 GCF_001194135.2 Octopus bimaculoides | reverse complement strand
GTTTTTTGTTATATTTTATTTTTTAAATAAAGCATATTACTCTACCTCTGGGATTTGAGTACTCTTTTTCCACCTTGTTGCACATTTATGTGCTTACTCTGGTATATATATATATATATATATAGTTGAAATTTACAGGAAAACGAAAGACGAAGATAGGTGTATAAACAATAAGCAGGTGTATTAGTTTGACGTTCGAAAAGGTGAGAAAGTCTTTTACGTTTCGAGCCTACGCTCTCCAACAGAAAGGAACACGTACGTTATTTTTGGCGAGAAAAGCACGAGTGAGGCGAGCTCGGTGAAGAATACAATTTTTGCGATCTACAGATCCGGTTGCTTTCACCGAATGTCCTCCTTCAAACCCTTCAAAACATCGTAGTAGAACTCTCGATTGACGGTTTGGCCCTGGGGGACGAATTCTCAATGCACAATACATTTCCAGGGGTGAAGCTCGTGGCAGGGCTTCCAGATCGTTAATCGTCTTCCAGAGAAGCTCTTCCGCATTTGAAGCGCCCGTGTACTTGAAACATTGCGTACGACCCATTGCTTCGTCACTGTAAGCTTACCGAAGCATGTTCAATGTCTCTGTAGCAGATTTCCTAAGTTTAACGCAAATTTTCACCTTGGCTCTTTGTTCCTGTCTATGACAAAATCACAGTCTACAGCATACACGCGATCACAAGAACACAAATTTTACAACTTGCGAAGTAAACACAGCAATGTCACTCAGCACACTGCTTCATGAAGGTCACTACTGGCTCTCACTGTGTATGCAACCGTGTACTACTATCTGTTGGCGCGCTACAGAACTAGCCCGGGAAGTTTTTGATACCACCTCGTACGGATAATTCATTTATTTTTCACAATTTGTATGTCATATTTGTGTTATTACTATATTTTTGTTCGTCTCTTTGCACGTATAAAAACGTCTTTGTATATATGCTTCGATGTCTATGTATACTTGTATATGATTATACTATATCCATGCATTAGTGTATATTTCTTCGTGTTTATTTGAATGGCTTACGTATGCTTGTGTAAATATAGTCTGTTAATGTGTCACTGTGATTATTTAGATGTATATTTATAAGTATTTATACGTATACTTGTGTTGCTAGCTAACGGTTGCTAAACACGTTCTTATTGAAGAAGGAGGTCATTCTAATTTTCTTATCAATACTATACATAATAAAATAAAAACAGAAGAGAATAAACTTGAAATACGTGTTTAATCAGGGATTTATTTACTCTCTGTTTGGGATATCATTAAGATTTATCGTCGGGTACTTATTAGGTTATTAAAGAACCTAATAAGTACTCTATCACTATTGCTAATTATTCACAAATATATGCACAAAGAGAAGGAAAATGGAAATTTGCTTATTCTATTGAGATTTCAAATCCCATTGATATATCATAAAGAGCTTTTAGTAAATACTTACGATATGAGGTTATCAAGAGATTTATCTTGTCTCTGTATTTATAGTTTTACTGTGATGGTTCAAGTTCAATAACTTTTACACGATGCCAAGGTTATAGATAGCCTTTGATCGCTTAGTTAATAGTATGTATGTTTAATAATATATATGTGTGTGTGTGTGTTAATATATATATATATATATATATATA
>NC_068987.1:24795194-24798065 GCF_001194135.2 Octopus bimaculoides | reverse complement strand
CAAGTAAATGAGACGCATCTTTGCCTCCACTGATTCACTTGCAAAGTGTTGAGTAAAATTATTTCGTTGCAGACATCCTTTGGGTCTTTTTATTATCACTACGACACACATAGTCCCCAGTTGGTAACATTGATTTCAAGGCCCTCCTAGATGAGAGACTGGCATTCCACTTAATGTCTATGTTCCATGCTGGCATGGATTGGAGAGTTATTAATGTAGAAATATGGTATCGTAGCTACTAACAGTTGAGGGTTGCGTAGTCTAGACGGCGTTATTAGATTTCATTATTCTCTTTAACCCGGGCAAAGCCGGGTATTTCTGCTAGCATATATATATATATAATCATCTGTGTGGAAACAGGTTGTTCTTTTCTAGGGATATTTATCCAAGCGTACACCGGATTAGCTCTATATCAATTAACGATACTGGAAATTCCACATGTGCTTATGAACTAGTGTAGGCAACGTGATTTGACTATTATAATAAATATATTGATTCTTCTATGGATGCATTCTCCGTTATCTTTGTATTGTTGTATATATATATATATATATATACACACAGAGAAAGAGAGAGCCGTCTAAGAATCTATAACTGCTAACTGTGAAGAGTGCAGGGTTATATAATCGGGGTGTTAACCTAGCATTCCATTGAGCCCCTAGTGCGAAACCGATTGGTAACATCTGCCGTAATGGATATATAATACTGTCCATTTTGATTCATATATATATATATATGTATATGTATACACACACATATATATTGCGCGTGCGCGTATATGTCTGTGTGTGCGCGCGCGTGTTTGTGCTGAGACGCATAACTTAGTTGTTAGGGAATTAGACTCATGCTAGTAAGTTTGTAGTTTCTTCGATTGGACGATGTTTTGTGTTCTTGAGCAAAATACTTCATTTCACACTGCTCCAATTCACTCAGCTGGTAAAATGTGTAAAAATTCGTAATTTTGTGAGGGACCGGCGTCCCGTCCAGAATGGCATATGTATATACGCCCGAGAAAGTGATAATCCGGCCCTATGCTTCTTACGGAATAATGTGGACTAAACCCCATGTATGTATGTGTATATATATATATATATATACACACAAGCACAAACACTCAATACATACAATATATATCAGGATATCAGGAGAGAGAAAGAGAGATTGTCTGAGTTAGAGAGAGCGAGAAAGTGTGTACCAGGTATTTTTGAAAACAAAAACTGAGAAGGCCATAAATGGAAGGCTATCTAATGCAATATTATGCAGCATACGCCAAATTGTAGCATTCTCATTTCACCTTCAGGAGCATTGACAGGAACATTATAGCTTATATCTATTTGACACAAGAAACGAAAAGGCACTTCGTACTCACGGCACTTGTAGTGGACCACAGCGATTCGGAGATCACCAGCCTCTTGAAGAAACTTTTGTCTTTCGTGTTCAGGGTCGAGAAAGAGTTGGAAGCCTCTGATAAGTATGTGTCATCCAGAAAATGATTAATTAATTGATAATAATTTTTTTATCTTGAAGTGGGATCGCGAGAGGGGTGTTTAAAAAATGGGATAAAAAAATGACATTAAAATAAAATAAACTTTACGAGTAAATATACATAGATAAAAACATACAGACGTATATAATTACATACATACACGCAATCATGGCGCAGTATCTACATACATATATGTATGTATGTATGTATGTATGTATGTATGTATGTATGTATGTATGTATATATGTATGTATGTATGTATGTATGTATGTAAAATATGTATATGTTATTATATATACTGTATATATAAATCTTTTAATTTTGTTTTGCAAGAATTCTAATGTGACATCATGGTTAAAAGCAATATTGTACTTCGCAAGGGTTGTCTGCCTGAAAACACACGCGCTTGTTATAGTTTACTTGAGTGTCATTGTAAAACAAATGAATTTATGAATAAATTTATTGACTAGTTTATCAATGATTTCAATGGTTTCCAAATTTTCGATTGATTTTCATTCCTTCTTCTACTTGTTACGTTGTCAAGTAATTATGTGTACGTGTTGCAGTGTTAGTGTTTTGTTCTTATTAAATCGGCTTGTATTTTGGTTTATATTTATTTGGTCAATTCTGTTGCTATTTTAACAGAAGAATGGCTGTGTGTTTGTGTAAGTTTTTCATACGTATGAATGTGGCTTGAATGTAAGTCACCTTGTGGACTGAACGTGTTTGTATATGTGTTGAAGTGATTTTAGTCCCTTGCATTATTGTCGTAGTTGTGATGTGAGGTAACTGTGGGGTTGTTGTTACTCCACTCACAATACTTTGATGAAAATTTGTGTAAACTAAGAGTTTGTTTCCAGTATGTGTACCGCTTCTGTAACCTGTTGTAGTGTCGGAACTTTTGGATGCACATCAATCACAACAGACAGAATGAAAAGAAAAGAATAACGAGAGAACACAGATATTAACAAGGTGTTTAGTCTGACGGGCACAGGGGCATGATAAAAAATGTCAAAACTAACTCATCAGTAATTACTTAATTGCTTACTTGTATTGTTAACAGTAAACCTGGAGTAAATAACAACTAGTGCGTGTTTTTATTGGAATAGTGACCTCTCAAGCACAACAAATATATAAAATGTGTACGCAAATATGTGTGCATAAATGTGTGTATGTGTGTGTGTGTATGTGTGTGTGTGTGTATGTGTACGTATGTATATTCTTATTTATGTATTATATGTATTAGGTATAATTTATGCGCTTAACACGCACTTACACAAACACATATCTACATGCACACATACATATACACATGTGCATGCATGTATTTGCATACATATACATATATATATATATTCAAATATATATATATATATATATATATA
>NC_068987.1:24793582-24794386 GCF_001194135.2 Octopus bimaculoides | reverse complement strand
ATATATATATATACATCCATAGAGAGGGGAGGAAAGATAGTACCAGAGATATACATACATTCATATATAGCTAGAAAGGTGTGTGTATATGTGTGTGCGTGTGCGTGTGTCTGTGTTTGTGTGTCTGTGTCTGTGTGTGTTCTCATGTGTGTGTGTAAACACATACATACACATGAATATTCATGTGCATGTTTTTATGTCTCTGTTTATATGCGAAAAAATAATGTGCGTGTCTATATGCATGTAAGTACATATATACGTATTTTTATATTTTAATAGCTGGCTGGCAAATATATACAAAGATATGCAAACGCATACATTCACTTTCAATTCTAATGTATATTCTAACTCATATACACTCATACATACATACATACATACATACATACATACATACATATAAAGATACCCTGTTGTTGATGTTGAAATTCCAACGAAGGAGCCTTGAATCTAGGTTAGAAACTGGTTCTTTCTCTATTGGTAAGAAATCTTGAAATAAACAGAATAATGATATACATACATATACACACAAATATACGCACGCACGCACAGATATATATATATATATATACATATATATATCTATATATATATACGTATGTATTCAGATATATAAATGCATATTTATACATACATATGCATACAAACACACACACACACACATATACACACAAACGCATACACACATACATAATATATTTATATCTATTGTCCCAAAAATGTGTGTGAATGATTATAAAGTTAGTGTTTATTAAAATGGATTTCACTTTCAAAATCTATTTCCTACCTACAAACAATATTTAG
>NC_068987.1:24791789-24793419 GCF_001194135.2 Octopus bimaculoides | reverse complement strand
GCCGTAAAGCCTTTTCTGTTTGTTTTCCTGTCTTGTTTTTTGTCCGCCACTACATTCCTCCATGGCTAGATTTAATTTGCGTATACAGATTTAATCTGCGATCCATGGGACGAGCCGTTTTAACGTTGCGTCCTGCCCGAAGCTCGTCGAAACGCCGGTGTTAAAACGTGGGTAGCTGATGAAGTAGAATGTTCGCTATGTGGCTCGTGTGTTCTCGTCTACGTTTGTTTGCAATGTCCTGTACCCAGATATGCACCTATACATACAGGTGGATGTCGGTATGCACATACCTGTACGTATATATGCATATACTCATTTACTTTTGTTTTTATATATATATATATATATACATATATATATCTATATATATATACGTATGTATTCAGATATATAAATGCATATTTATACATACATATGCATACAAACACACACACACACACATATACACACAAACGCATACACACATACATAATATATTTATATCTATTGTCCCAAAAATGTGTGTGAATGATTATAAAGTTAGTGTTTATTAAAATGGATTTCACTTTCAAAATCTATTTCCTACCTACAAACAATATTTAGATTTTTTATGAACACCTGTTATCAAACTGATAGCTGCTCCGGCCCAGGCGCTGCTGGTTACGCAACGCAATGAAATAGCAACCATTAAGAAACATTTCTTTCGGCTATTGTGCATATTCTTATTCAATGGTTACCCTCAGTGATTTATCGTCTGTCACCAGTTTTGTATTGTTAACTTCATCTTTAAAATATCCACCACCTCCAAAGAAAGCTTAGTGGTGTGAGGTTCGGTGAATATGGAAGGTATTTTATTGAAATTCTTCATCCGATCCAACTGTTTGACATAATCTTAACGAGATAGGCATTTAAAATACTATAGTAATGTGAAAGTGCCCAGTCTTGCTGGAAATAAAACTCCACATTTTCAAAGTCCTCCTGAGTGCATGGCATGACAGATTGTCGCAGCAAATTATGGTAAATGAAACAAGCCATAGTAAAATAATGGTCCGAATAATCCTTTTGATTATAAACTGTATTATACTGTAATACCTAGTGTAATAACATGATGTTCTTCTGTAATATGCAGCATCATAAGTCTCCAGCAGATGTAATTATGATGGCTAATTGAGTCACTTAATTTAAATCTAACCTCATCACACCGTCTTCTACCATTCGTAAAACCCCAGTCTTCGCTCCGGATCATCGTAACTGAGAACATGGACTATTTATGGAATGTAACTTTTCCAGTGGCAACGTTTCAAATGCGATGGACGCTGGATTTTGTAATTCCTGCCCCAAAACTCGCTTGCCGCACATTTCTCATTGTCCCAGGTAATAGGTTCCTTGTATACCATTTCTTGAGGCTCGTTGATGTCTGGTGCCCTCCAGTATGTTTCTTATGGACATTCTAAAGATTTTCATCTGCTTCAAATTTATCTCTAATTCTAATGATGATAAGTCTCATAGGTGGATCTATTTGAAACTTCCCCCTAAAGTGTTTTTGCAATTCGATTGCGTTTTCGAACTTCTATGATATGTATATATATATATATATATATATATATATATATATATGTGTGTGTATGTATGTATGTATGTATGTATGTAT
>NC_068987.1:24789856-24791237 GCF_001194135.2 Octopus bimaculoides | reverse complement strand
ATATATATATATATATATATGTATATATCTATATATGTATGTATGTATGTATGTATGTATGTATGTGTGCGTGTGTGTATATATATATATAAATGTGTGTGTATATATTATGTATGTTTATATATATAAATTTAAATAATAAGGGTAAAAGCTGATATTAAATAGATTAATATCTTTTTAAAGCAGTGGCCTAGCATATTGAAAAAAAAATCTCAAGATTCGGAAAATTATATTACATACATATAAAAGGAATGACCACTAGGTGGATTCCTAAAGGTAGATCCCATATGGTCTGACCATTAAGAAAAATTGTTCTGAAGAAAATTCGGGAAACGCCAGAACGTACAGTGAGCAAGACAAATGAAAAGATACAAAATATAGTGATTAGTCACATAAATTTAAATAACCATATTTTCTAATCGGCAAGCTTCAATGCAGAAAATTATTTTCAGCAGGGTCATTTCCGTCTTCGGCGCGCCAAAACGAAGACATTTGAAATATACCCCCAAATATAATTGATAGAACCGTATGCATGTTCTCTCTCAGGAGGATGTCTCGTATATAGTTCTGCACATTATACTTTCCATGATGGTCACACTGAGGATTTGTAGACATTTACGTAATGTAAGTGGTAACAATGAAACCATGGTATGTGACTTATCACTATATTTTGTAACTTTTCATTTGTCTTGCTCGCTTTACGCTCTGGCGTTTGCTGAATTTTCTTCAGAACAATTTTTCTTAGTGGTCAGACAATATGGAGTCTATCATTAGCATATTAGGAATCCACCTCTTATATGTATGTAATATATATATATATATATTGAAGTTAAGCAACAAAAATTCAATAGGTTATAGCAGTACGTACGTTTCGTACAAGCTCCATTTATTCATGTAGTGAGAACACTACAGAAAATACAATGAAAATGTACTCCTCAGCTGCATAAAGGAATTTCATTTTAGAAAGTCATTTTGCAAAAAACAAGAGTAAGAGAAGAAAACACATCTCGACTATACTGTGAAACAGCAGCATATATGTTTCACAGCATAGTCGAGATGTGTTTTCTTCTCTTACTCTTGTTTTTTGCAAAATGACTATCTAAAATGAAATTCCTTTATGCAGCTGAGGAGTACATTTTCATTGTATTTTCTGTAGTGTTCTCACTACATGAATAAATGGAGCTTGTACGAAACGTATGTACTGCTATAACCTATTGAATTTTTGTTGCTTAACTTCAAATTTTATTCACCAAATCTCTTGATTTTGTTTTTGGTTTTTATCCTACCAAATTCTGGTGCCTCAAACATTTTAAGTACCACATTTAATCTTTTGATTAAATCTATATTATTATATATATATATATATATATATCGTATATCC
>NC_068987.1:24788377-24789279 GCF_001194135.2 Octopus bimaculoides | reverse complement strand
ATATATATATATATATATATATATATATATATATATATATATAATGTATGCATGTGTGTATGTATACATTCATATATATATAGACATACATATCCACATGAATACATATGTACATATACATATATTTACACACATATACATACATAAATACATATATGTGTGTGTGTGTGTGTGTGTGTGTGTGTGTTAACAATTAGCCGCTCCGGATGGCCAATTGCAACGCCACCGATATAAGTTATTGTACCTGTATCAGTAGCCACAGATTTTGTCTTAGCAAGCAGTTGGCAGGGAATAGATGCTACTGACAAACCCCAGTCAAGCAGAAATACGCTCGAGCTTGTTGAATTTTCTTCAGTGGTCGGGGTTGACGGGCACCCTCTTCGTACGTCATGCTTGTCCGGCCACTCTTAAACTTCTCGATCCACTCATACACACTTCTACGCAGTAGAGTACTGTCCCCGTATCGTGCTAAAAGCACCTGACATACCTTTCGACCAGAGAAATTGGATCGCTGCTCTTTGTTCTTCTTTGGTGCCCATTGCTAGTGGTGTGGCCATGCTTGCGCTGTAAAACCAGAAAGACAAATGCCGCAATCAGGCTGAAACTTCGATCACGTGACCATAATAGTACCAACAATAAGCGCAGAAGGCAGTGTGTCAATATTAAAGAGATATTATGGTGAAAGTGAGAATAATTTTTGATTTCAGCTCATATATATATATATATATATATATACACAAGAATAAGGGCAGGGAATCGTCAATTAATAATAGAATTAATAATTAACAATTTTGCCAAGTAGTTCAGTATGAAAAAACCTTTATCGGTAAAACCATTTATCATCATAAATATACAGGGATTAGCATTGAGTTGCTTCTTGTATATATATATATATATATATA
>NC_068987.1:24786344-24787784 GCF_001194135.2 Octopus bimaculoides | reverse complement strand
ATATATATATATATATATATATATATATATATATATATATACACTCATACATATACCCATATATAAACATATATATAACCATATATATCTATTTATGTACATATATATATATATATATCTGTGTCTGCATGTGTGTGTGTGTGTGTGTGTAACATGGTATGACGGAAAAACTGCCCCCACCTTCATTGCAAATACTGTCCCAAATACAGAACCCAAGGCTCTTACCCGAAATATGGATGCACAAAAGGCAACGTGATTTCCTTTTTCAACCCTAAGTCGTGCCAGAATTTTCTGTCTTTAAGGATATGCCTAATCTGAAGTGTATCTACCACCATTTGAAAGACACAAAACGAATGAAAAATGAACAACACGGATGTGCAATAGAAACAAAATACAACTACATCCCACCTCCTAGCACCGACCACCAAAGAATCTCATCCGTCAGAAAAAGCTATGAGAAAACGTGAACACGAACAAGAAAATGAATAAACAAGCACAACATATCGCCTGTTCAAAACAACTAATCTCTTTTTACCAACCGATGCAAGCCGATCTAAGCCTGCTGATCTGTCAGTCTGTCAGTAGCCGTCTATCCAAAACTCTAGGAATGCACACTCACCATCAACCAGAACATTATTCCCCACAATCAACTCAGTACACAAACTCTGCCTTGTGATGCCATTGAGCGATAAAATATATAAAAAAAACAAGGTCATTAGAAAAACACAAACAGCAAAACTAACTTTTGTTTCGACAATCTTACTAAATGTAAGAGGCTTCAACCATTCACCAAATGCTCAAAAATGGAAGATTCCATATATAGAAAATTGCATTGCTGAAAAGACACTGCATCCTTTTCTTCGTACTAACTGAAACCTACTTCAACATCTCCCACATAGATATCGAGCTGAAAATTTAAAAAATTCACCGTTATCCGTGCAAATCACACGGGCCGAATTAAAGGAGGAGGAGCTATTTTTCTTCATGACTTCTTTACCGTAGATACCAAGGGCATATTTTCCAATGGATTGTGTGAATCTCTGTCACTATTCAACAAAGTTAATGACATAACCATTGTTGATTTCTATAGTTCTCCTTGAGCATCTCTATTGCACTCAGAAGCGTACCTCAACAAAGTCAAGTCCTTCCTCCTAAAGCATAACCAAATGAACATATTAGTGATGGCTGATTTTAACCTTCCTTATGCGAGTAGCCAACAAACACTCTGAGCCAGAGAATTGTATCCCTATACCAGATCTGCTATTTAACTTTATGGATGAATGTTTCCTATCCAAACTTGTGCTTCAGTCAAGAAGACAAAACAAAAATATCTTGGATCTGATATTAACAAACCACTCAAGCTCCATTATTAGCATTTCAGTTGAAAAAGCTCTCCTCTCTGACCAGGACATGGTGTTCTGCAACTTCAGTTTGCGGCAT
>NC_068987.1:24783201-24786264 GCF_001194135.2 Octopus bimaculoides | reverse complement strand
ATATAAATTTAACAAGTGCGATTCTTTCTTGTCTTGGGATTCACGATCAAACGGCTGGGTGGAATTGTACGAAAAATTACACAGATGTGTAGAATGATCCGGTGGTGATGCTGGGCTTTGTATTTTTTTCATACCTCCCATGGTTACCGAGATAATCTACTATAATAATACTCATGTGTTTATGAATAAGAAAGGAAGGGGTGGTGGATGAATAAGGAAGGAAGGGATGATGTCATACTTGGTAGTGGGATGATGAAAATTGTATGCTGACAAAAATAAATCAAACAGCGTCTCAACTCTGTGTGAATATATGTGTGTATATGTAAAGGGTGGTATGTGAATGTGCGTGTGTGCGTGTGTGCGTGTGTGTGTGTGTTTGTGTGCGTGCATGTGTGTGTGCGTGTGCGCGCTATAGGAGTGGAATGGTTCATCTTTGTTCGCTTAGTATTTGGGTTCATTTTTTGATTTGGATGAATCTTGGTTGTTTTTTGTTTTTTTTTGTTGGTCTGTTATTTTTAGCGTTTTATCCGAAAGTTATTCTTTTTTTTATTTTCTAATGATATATTAAGATTAGGGAGAGATTTGAGTGCTATTTCCAGGAAGTCGGATTATCATATAGAGCCTTCCGCATTCGTTCATATCATATATAGGGTATATCATATAAATACTTCATAGGCAATCTTAATATTAATTAAGGATGTTCATTGATAATCAAATAATAAATAATAAAAAATGAAGGCAAATGAGATGAGCTTATTGAGAAATCTGAATTAAAATAGAGAAAATATTTACATGTTTACATTTATGTATAGCAAAAATAATTTACATTTCTCTCAAGCAAAAGCAGATGTTTTCTTTTGAAAGCAAGTCATTCAGTTTTGTTTCGTTTATATTCTGCTGTTTTTTAATTATATTTTCATGGTGATTAATATTGTCTTTTTTCTTTGTTCTTTATATCTGAGAAAGTCACGTTTTATGCTTTAATGTTTTGTTTTGTTTTTTTATTGTTGCTGTCTTTATCAAATGCTCAACTTATTCTTTAAAATTGGCTTGCCAATTTTATTTTGGTTTTTTTTTTCATATTTTTCACAAGCATGGTTACATTTACAGTTAGATAACGACAAAGAATAGATAACGACAAAGAAACATTTTGCTTGAATTAATGTTCTTTCCCCTTCACCCCACTCTTTAGTTCACTCTCTGCTTTCAAATATATGAAACACCGGAACGTCTTCTGAGACACTGGAAATGATGTATAGATGGAAACAGAAAAGTGAAGGTATAATAAACCTTTTTATAAATCTTGTTCATTTCCTTTTAATCATTGTTTTCTTTTTTCTTTTTCTTTTTTTTTTCACATCAAACTATTACTGTTGTTTAAAATCAATTTTTCATGGTCGTTTTCAATTAATCTATAAGTTCTGGTTTTGCTATAACAGAAATTCGAACCGGTTTTTGCTTGTCTATAGTCTCTGGCACTGAAGAATTAAGCGGATAATGGCGATGTGACAAAGTGAATTCATCTGCCGCGGCCACAGTATTTCGGCAAAAGAATCCCCGAATCGTGTACTTGAATTGTGAATTACCGTATGCATATAAACAAGGGTTTATAAACGAATTTGCGTGACTGAGAAGAATAGCGGCAAGTAAAAAACTATGCGACAGTAAGGTTTGGGATCCTCTCAGCAACATAATACAATTTGATATGTGAATGGGAAACCAGCAAACGACAAATAAGCAGATTATTATCACGAGGCTTTTGGCTGCTTTTATTTCTTTATGTAGTTTTCTTCGAGCAAATTTTTTTCTGTTGTCACCGCCAACATTGGGCTGCGTCGCTGATATTTGTTTTAGTTGTGCCATGACTATTTTAAAGATATGTGCATAGATCACTAACATAACAATCAACGGGAATAAAACACAACCCAAAAAGTTGAAATAGACCATATACTGTAAGTCAATGACGCTCGTGAAGCTGCAAAACTTTTCCTCAGTCGGTCCCATGTTCCATCCCATGATTGGCACGAGTCCAATAATCAAAGCTACAGTCCAACTTATGACAATCACCACGAGAGAAAATTTAATTGTGAAATATTTTTCATATGTAAAGGGATAGTTAATGGCAATAAAGCGATCTATTGCGATAACAAGAAGTCCATTTATGGAACATTGAGTCAGCAAAACAATACAGGAGTTGACAAGTACACAACCACTGAAATCATGTGGTAAACCTTTAAAACTGAGAACTGCCAGTGGTGCCGCCAGAAATCCTACAAGTAAATCAGCAACAGCAAGACTTCCAATAAAGCAGTTAGTTGTGGTCTGTAGCTTTTGATTGCGACGAATTGCTAACAATACGAGAAAGTTACCAACTATAGACATCACAGCAATTACTGTTTCACATGTTATGTATATTATAGAGCCAGTGTCCATTATTGCTATTTTGTCAGTATTGTTGTTATCATTTATATTTCATCACAAAGAAAAAGGCAATTATCAGGAGAAACATTTTAAACAAGTTCCATATTTTTAAAATACCATTGCAGTTTCAATGGCATAAAGGAAAATTGATATATATATATATATATATATATAATATGTATTTATGCATTTGCATGAATATTTTAGAATCTATGCTGGAATAATTTCAAAAGAGAAAAATTATTTTTCACTGTTTCCTTATAAAACAAGTTTGATTTCTTTCGGATATAAAATAATCATTCAGTCAGTGGTTCTTTGTCTTTTTTTTTTTTGTCTGTATGTATATAAGTGGGAGAGTGGTATTTGTCTTTTTCTTTTTATTTATATATATACATTTAGTATTTCAAAATAAATGTTTTTCTTTCTTCAGCAGTTGAAAATTATAGTATGAATAAAATTGGCTATAATCCTCAAATAGCATCCTAATTAGAGAGAATATTTAATTACACATGTATACATTTCAAGTAATCCAGGGGCTTGTCTATGTTCATCTGTGAAACTTCACGCGTTAATTTCTACCTAATAATTTTGTTTACCAAGTGGGACGGCACAATTAGTGTCGATAAAAGCAATTCATTCAGT
>NC_068987.1:24778149-24779343 GCF_001194135.2 Octopus bimaculoides | reverse complement strand
GTGGTGGCGGTGGCGGTGGTGGCAGTGGCGTTGGTAGCAGCAGCAGCAGCAGCAGCAATAGTAGTAGTAGTAGTAGTAGTAGTAGTAGTAGTAGTAGTAGTAGTAGTAGTAGTAGTAGTAGTAGTGTTGGTGGCGGTGATGGTGGTGGCGGTGGTAGCAGCAGTAGTAGTACAATTACTATGTTAGTAGTACCAGCAACAGTAGTGCTGTAGTCGTAGGGACCTACTTCATTGTTATTACTGCTATTGTTGCTGCTACTGCTGCTGCTGCTGCTGCTGATGATGATGATGATGATGATGATGATGATGATGATGATGATGGTGATGATGATGGTGATGATGATGATGATCATACTACTGCTACCGCTGTTTAACCCTTGATCACCCCCGATAGAACAAACTTATGATGAAAGATGTTCCAGCTGTAAGCATTCCGTCCTTTTTACATGATGAAGACTGCATTATTCCACATATCCTTTATTATTTAACCCATTAATACATAGCGTCCAGAAAAATGGACGCAGGAAAAAATCACTATTGCTTGTTAAGTAAACTATTTATTGAGTTTATTTTTGGTATGGTCTGCCTCTAAACTACTGCTCTATGAGTGAGCAGGCGTTGTGTGCAAACAAACCAACTACACACACGTACGAAACAAGTAATAGTAATTTTTTCCAGCGTCCATTTTTCTGGACGCTATGCATTAATGGGTTAAGGTGTGATTTGGGGGCGGGGATTCGATTGCTATTTCTAACTGATCGATCGTTCACAGAGAGGATTCCCTGTTGGTGTTGTTGATGCTGATTGTGTTGGTGTTATGATTATGTTGGTATTATTGATGATGGCTGTGTAAGTCTTTAAAGCAGTTATAGTGGTGTGCTGTGGAGGCGCAATGGCCCAGTGGTTAGGGCAGCGGACTCGCGGTCATAGGATCGCGGTTTCGATTCCCAGACCGGACGTTGTGAGTGTTTATTGAGCGAAAACACCTAAAGCTCCACGAGGCTCTGGCAGGGGATGGTGGCGAACCCTGCTGTACTTTTTCACCACAACTTTCTCTCACTCTTACTTCCTGTTTCTGTTGTGCCTGTAATTCAAAGGGTCAGCCTTGTCACACTGTGTCACGCTGAATATCCCCGAGAACTACGTTAAGGGTACACGTGTCTGTGGAGTGCTCAGTCACTTGCACGTTAATTTC
>NC_068987.1:24776664-24777559 GCF_001194135.2 Octopus bimaculoides | reverse complement strand
TATATGCATATGCGCAGGAGTGGCTGTGTGGTGAGAAGCTTGCATATCAACCACGTTGTTCCGAGTTCTGTCCCACTGCGCGACACCTTGTGGGCAAGTGTCGTCTACTATAGCCTCGGGCCGACCAAAGCCTTGTGAGTGGATTTCGTAGATGGAAACTGGAAGGAGCTTGTCGAATACATATGTATCTGTGTCTTTGTGTCTGTGTTTGTCCACGCCAGCCCCCATCGATTGATAACCGATGTGGGTGTGCTTACATCCCTGTAACCTAGCAGTTCGGCAGTTTTTTCTCTCTCATCCTGTCGCTAATTGTTTTTTCTCCCCCTTCATCGTTTTCTATCTGTCCCTCTCTTTCTCTCACTCTTTCTCCTTTACTCTCTCGTTGCTCACACGGGACCATCGGCCATCTTTCTTTTCCTAACTTGAGCTTCTTTCTTTCTTTCTTGTCTACCGCACAGATCAGACGCATTCTTCTCTATCTCCTGTCCTATCGTTTCTCCTGTCAAAGCCTGTTCCTCTCCAGCGTTCACCATCTCACCTCGTTATGGCTTAGCAGCCCTCACTGTTTTGTTTTCACTGTCCTGTTTTTGTTACCAACTTTGACCATTCGAAAATCCCAAATTTTATTTGGGTTTGCAGGAGCAACTGTTTCATCGAAGGCTTATTGTAATTGCTCGAAATGCGGAGTAGATAAACAGCCGACAACTGATGAAGGGTCGTTTTATGTTCCTTGTCTTGTTTTTCCATTTGTTTCTTTCGTGTTCGCAAAAAACAGCTCATTTTCTATGTTTTCGTTTTGTGACGTCCTCTACCCATATATGCATATATATATATACATATACATGTAAATATGTACATATATGTGTGTATATATGCATATATATGCATATATATG
>NC_068987.1:24774940-24776519 GCF_001194135.2 Octopus bimaculoides | reverse complement strand
TATATAAGTCAGAGACCCCCCTTCAGTCACGAATGACCATGGGATTGCACCTAGAAAGTTACCCTCCCAGGCACAAGCCGGGGCAAGGTTGTTTATGGAAGACTAGCAGTCGCCCATGCATACCATCCTCCCCTCTCCACGCCACCAGTGTTATCCAAGGGAAGGGCAAAGGGACAGATACAGCTTGGCACTGGTCATGTCGCAACTCATTTCTACAGCTGAGTGAACTGGAGCAACGTGAAATAAAGTGTCTTGCTCAAGAACACAACACGCAGCCCGGTCCGGGATTTGAACTCACAACCTCACGGTCGTAAGATCGGCACTCTAACCACTGAGCCATGCGCCTTCACACACACAAACACACACACACACACACACACACACATACATACATTATATATATATTATATATATATATTGTATATATAGGACTGCAAAGTGAACGTCTTAACGACACGACAATGCGTGCACTTGCTAAACCATGCCTGCATCTTGTAAGTAAAATGGAAAGGCCTGAAGTGCTAACTCAAAGTTTCTTTTATTTCCAATTAATTCGCCAGAAGTTTTACATTTGCTTGGTTCGTAAATGTTGTTGTTGTTGTTGAGAAAGTAATAAAAACGTCTTGTAACAAAGATTTGTACCTAAATACTTTCTTTGCTTTATTATTTATCTATTTATTTATTTATTCATTTCCTAAACTGTGCTAGCACTCAGTTTGCTTTCATCGAAAGAGTTGTAAATCACTGGAAACTATATTAACTAAAAGCTAGAAGAATATAGCACCTGCAACAAGTTCCCTGCATCTAATAAAAACTTATCTTAGCAGCAAACAATTCATAAAGAAACAGTAAATAATTTACCTCTCTCTCTCTCTCTCTCTCTCTCTCTCTCTCTCTCTCTCTCTCTCTCTCTCTCTCCCTCTCTCTCTCTCTCTCTCTCTTTCATCTCCTTTTCTCTCCTCTCCCTCTCTCCCTCAGTCTCTCTTCTCTTTCTTCATGCTTTCTTTGACTCTCTTTCTCTCGTCCACCTATGCACATTCATACAGAAACAAATACATGCATACACCCTTTCTCCCTTTAAATGGGGAAACTCCTTTATACCGTGTACTTCTGTCAGGAGATGGCGATCTTGGTATCGATAATCAGACAATTGTAGACTGGTATTCAGTTGTTATTTATTGGCAAAAAATCGTCATCCATTTGTCCCTCAGTCTATGGAGAGGTGAAAAAATAAATCTGAAAAGTACAATAAAATACAATCATTGTCATCTGAGTTTTTATTAATTCATGTTGAAGCCGCTTTATAATATACATAATAATATAAATAATATATAAATACATGCATATATCCATATATATATGTACATACCTACATCTATATGTATGCATACATGCATATATGGGTACAGGACATCACAAAAAAAACGTTAAACATAATGAGAAACGAAAACAGAAAACGAATTTATTTTCGAACAACGAAAAAAACAGAGAAATGAGACATTCAACATAAAGAATATTTCCCTTCATCAGTTGTCCCTGTCCATCTACTCCGCGTTTATATATATATATATATATATAT
>NC_068987.1:24774096-24774701 GCF_001194135.2 Octopus bimaculoides | reverse complement strand
TATATATATAGGTAATAGTAACCGTTTCTTATTAGGAAACAAATTAGTTTTTTACAGGACTGCAAAGAGAAGTGCTCAAGTTAATTGATACAGGGATAAAAAATTATTAGTTACAGAATAAAAACATTACATTTGGGTCAACGACTCAACAGACAACAGTCCTCTCAATAAACGGTCATATATAGGAAATACATCAAAGTCCACAAATACATAAGAAAATATATATTAAAAAAATAAAATACAGCATAAAACACACAATAACATTGGCACAAGATAATTTAGATATTGATTTCTTGCATAGACATAAAGTTATTGTTTTATAAGATTACATCGATTAGATTGGCAATAGGGCTTCACTGCTACTTACTTTATCTGTCAGGTCATCCCATAAGTTCTGTCCGATTTTACCTTTTATAAAATTGATTGAAATTTAATAGTATTTTAGAATATCTAATGGAATTAAAAATTATTTTATGCATTTGTGTACATTTAAACTAATTAAATATTATTTTACAGAATAATAGAATTAAAATTTCTTTGATTAAAACCCTTTCTAGCATGGAAGTATCCAAAGAGCATTTAAGGCACATAATGCTTTATGAGTA
>NC_068987.1:24771073-24774059 GCF_001194135.2 Octopus bimaculoides | reverse complement strand
AAAAAAGGAAACTCTGCAGCCGAAGCGAATCGAAACATACACTCAGTTTATGGGAAAGAATGTTTGAATGAAAGAACTTGCAGAAGATTGTTTGCAAAATTCAGAAGTGGAGATTTCAGCCTTGAAAATGAAGATCGAACAGGACGTCCAGTTCAGTGTGATGATAAGCTCCTTGAGGCAGTACTTGAAGAAAATCCTGCATTATCAGTTGAAGAATTGGCAATAAAGCTTAGTTCAAACCATACAACTGTTCGTCGTCATCTTCAATAACTTGGAAAGGTTCCTAAACTTGGAAAATGGGTGCCTCATGAATTGTCCGAAAGCAACCGCAAATCTCGAGTTGACATCTGCTCTTCTTTCCATTCTCGCGAACTCATTTCACCCTTTTCGGATAGACTTGTGACTGGTGACGAAAAATGGATCTTCTATCGAAATGGTAACCGTCGTATACAGTGGCTTGGTAAAAGGGAAAAGGCTCAAACAACAACCGAGAAGGGAACTTCATGGGAAAAAGGTTCTTCTCTCCATCTGGTGGAATTGCAAAGGAGTAATTCACTTTGAGAGAATCTAATACCGGTTTTGCACTGGTGCCGCTCCTTGTCTTTTCAGCTGTCACATCCTCAATGTTCTGCTAGGTCAAAGATGGGAGATCGAAGAGGATTTTTTGTCAATAAGCGAACTCATAGGCCCTTAAAACAAATAACGAAAATACGGTATATGCTACTAAGTCATGCTCGCTTGCGATTTACGGCTATGGTCTATCGATTTAAAAAAGAAACACTACACAAATCAGGTGATTGAATTCACTTCGTGCCCCTCTTTTGTGCCCATCACCAGATTCGTCAGGTGCATAGACGAGCCGACGAGGGGATACCAGCACGGTCATCACTCTGTTAGAAATAACAGTCAAATCTACAATTCACACCGCACCGTCTCAAAAGACATTACATGCTTCTTGGATTCCATTAGTATAGTTCACTCCTTTGAAAGCATTCGGACTGGGTCTCCGGTTTAAAGATAACTCTCTTCCTCTTTCCCCTACAAGCCTCAAAAGTCCCGTAAGTTGTCATAGATGTTGCTACCCTCCTTGAATAAGCGATAAGAGAAAGAAAAATACGGAAGGGCATTTTAGCTAATACAATGGTTCTTAAACTGACAAATGGTGTTTTATTAAACACGGCAATCTTTATAGTCTCCCTTATGAGAAAGCCGGAGCTAATGAGGTCCTAATACATAAAGTGATGGGATGATCAGGGCTAGAATGGTTTTGATACTAATTCTCCACAAAAAAGGGTTTACATGGGATTAAGCAACCACATAGTTGTAGTTATGTGGCTATTTGAGAGTATGCATCTATCCTGAGATTTTTTAAAAAATTAAATGTAGAGTTATGGTGTTTATCCTGGTGATATTAGAAACCTAAACGAATTGGACAAAAGAATTCAGCTGGGAATAAAAGCCTCTACATTACCTTTTACTCTAATGATGATGGTTCGTTTTCTAATTGGGAAGTTTTTTTCTCTATTTAAGATAAATGAGAAGCGAGACGTTGATGTTTCCTCAAAGGTATGATGTATGTGAAATGTGACCGCAACGAAGTCATGTCTTGACAGAAGCTTACCTCATGTAAACTACTGGAAATTTGTAAATTAATTCTGTATGGTTCATTGCTGTGAAGTATGGAGAATCTAATATTACAAATTATTGGTTTGATAATAATTAAATTCGACTATATCAGCGTGTGAAGATGAACGAAATTCCTTGGTTCGTAAAAATAAAAAAAGAAGACGTGATATTTGTGTCCGACCAGTTCCGAGACAACTTCGTCTTTTGTTTTTAATAAGGGCGATAAATTTAATACCAGACATTGTTACTGGGATCGATGTAATCGACTAAAACGCTTAAAGACGGTGTCTCCAACAGTAATTTTCCCCTAGTAGAGCAACACTGATGAATCCTTTAGAATTTAAACAGGCCATACCCGGTCAAAATATTCTACTTGTTTTATATTCACACCGACCAGATTTGGTGTCTCACAATGTCATTCTAAAAATAAACAATCTCATCATCGAAATCTTTAAGTTGTAAGATAATGCATGATTAATTCACTATAGTATAAATAAATAGGTATTACATTTGACAGAGTAATCTGAATGCTAAAGAGTTTATGATCTCCCACTAGCATATTACATTCTGTTTAATTTATAATTTCTATCCAGCTGATAAATGCCGACTTATGATTTCCTACCAATTATTAATCTCATATATTAATATAAACTTGACCTATTTTTCTGGCATTAAAGTTCACTTACCGATCTCTTCTAAAATATTTTTGTGTCCTAATTCTTTTAGCTGAACAGAAACCTTTGTTTGTATGTATGCTGATCATTTCTAATTATATCTTTAAACTGAACCATCAAATGTTCCTTTACAAACGATCAAGTTTACATAAAGGTATACAGTATTGCCTTGTGTACAGAAGAGAGAATAGAGGGGCAGTGTTTGTCACAGGAAACATAAGGCACGACTCACCAGTCAAGGGTTTTACGAATCCATTTTAAGTATTGAGCCATGAGAAGAGTTATCATTATTAAGTCGAAGGCAACGAGCTAACAGAATCGTTAGCACGCCGAGTGAAGTGCTTAGCGGTATTTCTTCTGTCGCTACGTTCTGAGTTTAAATTCCGCCGAGGTCGACTTTGCCTTTCATCTTTTCGGGGTTGATAAATTATGTACCCGTGAAACACTGGGGTCGATGTAACCAACTTGTCCCCACCTTCAAAATGGCTGCCCTTGTGGCAAAATTTTAAACCATTATTAAGTCGAAGTTGTAAGGCGGGGAGCTGGCAGAACCGTTAGCACGACGGCAAAATGCTTAGCAACATTTAGTCTGCCTTTACCTTTCATCCTTTCGAGGTCGATAAAATAAGTACTAGTCGAGTACTAGGGTCTATGTAATCAACAGACACACAAATACATGCATATAT
>NC_068987.1:24769884-24770740 GCF_001194135.2 Octopus bimaculoides | reverse complement strand
TATATATGGTCCCAGCATGGTATCACAAAGCAAACAAAAATTAGTGTGTACCGTGCATGTGTACTGACATCGCTCCTTTACTCATGTGAGACATGGAACCTTTACAAACGTCATGTAAGGGTCATTGAACACTTTCATCAGAGATGTCTCAGACACATTCTGAACGTTGGCTGGAACTTAAAAACTCCAGACACACAGGTCCTGAGCACAGCTGATATCTTGAGTATTAAGGTGATGGTGCACAAGCACCGGTAACGTTGTACTGGACACCTTATAAGAATGAAGGATAGCAGAACCCTAATCAGATGCTACATGGGGAACTTGTGAATGGAAGGTTCCCCATATAGAAACCAAGGTTGCGATTTAAGGACTGTGATATGCAGGAGACTGACTGGGAGAGCAATGCCTGTCATCGCCATAGATGGAGAAAGCAGGTTAAGGAGGGGGTCGACACTTTTGAGAGAGCACTATTCTGCATGAAGAACTTAAGTGCGCTGCTCGAAAGCGCACTGCTGGTGTACTGAATGGGGAATGCTTGGTTAGCAATGTTTGCAGTCGTGTATGTTTGTCAAGAGCAGGGCTCATTAGCCACCAACGGAGCCGCAAATGCAAAATATAAGTTAGTCCTAGAGGCACAATGTTCCTGGAGGTCAGTAATGGTCTTCCTCGATCACGAGTGGACGGCCATCATATATATATATATATATATATATATATACATATATATATAATAATAATATTAGGGATAAAATCCAAAATTACAGGTAAAAACTCAATTAAAATCAATTTATTAAAAATTGAAATTAAATTAAGTTTCACAGTATAAAATATATATAAATATATAGGTTTGTACTTT
>NC_068987.1:24765289-24769480 GCF_001194135.2 Octopus bimaculoides | reverse complement strand
TATATATATATATATATATATGGTGTGTTTGTGTACGGTGAGATTCAACACAGTCTCTCCATTAACCAAATTCCACTCGTTGGTCAACCCAATAACACAATGCACTACAATGACCCATGAAATAGGATCAAATCAAAAACCATGCAGCTGCTCAGAAATCTTGTTAACCTCACTGTCATGCAAATATCTATTTCTAAATATAGAATGTCACAACAATTAAGGGAGCCAATCCAGTGCGACTTTTGGCCATTGACACCGCGCAGTGCAGGAAAGCCGATACGAATTACTCACACCTCAGGTGGTAGAATAATTATATACAAGGTCAGTGGCTCTGTCTGTAGCTCTCATACTCAGCTGTTGAAATTCTGTAGAGAAAACCAACTTACTGCAATTACATGCAGAACGACTGCAATAAAAATATTTATGGGTTTGAGAAAAAAAAATTTTTTAATATTTTGTGACACTTTTTATTGCTGCAGAAATGCAAACTTACTGAATCAGGAAAAAGGAAATGTAATTAAATAAAAGTATCTGCATTCACACACACCACCACCACCACCACCACCACCACCGCACATGCATACGCACGCAACACCACACACACACACACACACACACACACACACACACACACACACACACACACACACAAATATACACATATTGTGATGGTGGTGGTAAGCGTTCTTCCATTCCGATAAAGGAAGCTATGTTTTCATTGGTTTTTAGAAAACGTTGGTTGGACAGGATTTCAACTAAGAATGCCCAAAGCTGAAATAAATACCATAAGACATCCTAGCCGACGCGCTAACACTACCAACAATTTATCACTGCCATGGACAGGTACTATTTTTCGTCGACCCTGAAAGGATGAAAGACAAACATCACTTTGGCAGGATTGGAATTCAAACTCAGAACGCTTAGTCTTCTGACTCTAAGTATTCCGATTTCGTGTCCTGCAGAGGTCAACCTTGGCTTTCATTCTTTTTGAGTTGACAACGTATATGTACGATGGTGATGAGTTGAGGGAATTATTAAAGCTTCGGACGGGATTTTTTGTGGAGCATGATCCGGTTCTATGTATCCTAAGTTCAAATCTTATTTCTTGTCACTGGGAGAAAAAAAATGGCAACACTTCCGTCAGGAGTTGTTTAGCTAGATGGGAGGAAAACTCCGAAATTAAAAACACTTTCAACAGATTGACAACTCATGAGATCAACTACCAAATAAAATTTAGACATGAAATGACCAGCAACCAGGATAAATGGAGGGTGATTTCATGTATGGATGCTCAGTCTACAAATTTGTGGAGAATCGCTTAAAAGAACTGTATTTTATTAGCCGATAACAGACCTTCAATATTATCCCCAACATACATGGCGGCGAGCTGGCAGAATCATTAGCACACCGGGAAAAATTCTTAACGGATTTCATCCGTCTTTACGTTCTTAGTTCAAATTCCGCCCAAATCTGCTTTATCTTTCATTCCTTTCGAGGTTGATAAAATAAGTTCCAGCTGAGCATTGGGGTCGATGTAATCGACTTAACCCCTTCCCCAAAATTACTGCCTTGTGCCAAAATTTGAAACCAGTATTACCCTAATATACAAAGTGGTGAGCTGGTATAATCGTTAGCACTCCAGGCAAAATGCTTTGCAGCATTTCGTCCGTTTACAGGTTCTGAGTTCAAATTCTGCAGAGGTCTACTTTAATCTCCATCCCTTTGGAGGTTCATGAAATAAGTACCCGTTGAGTACTGGGGTCCACGTAATCGACTTAATTCCCTCCCAAAATTCCTACCCTTGTGCCAACATTTGAAACTAATATTACCCCCAAATTACATACTCTTCTGTCTATCTCTACTGACATGTATACTGGCTATCCTTGATCGACATAAAATTTCACAAAGAGTCCTAGGAAGGGTACTTAGTTGTTTCTTAACTCAAACTTAAACAATGCCCTCCACCACCTTGAATATCATGGGCAGAAATAATAGCCAAGCTCACTCAAATCACCCCATATCGTCTGAAATTAAAGGAAGGAAACAATGGAATATAGTCAAAGATTCATAGATACACCTAGAATAGTGGAATTCTCAAATTTGGAATGTCTTTGATCAGGTATCTGCTCAACTGGGCCTTACCATGGGACTAAAAATAACAATAAAAATACTATTACCGCCATCATTCCCATAACCATCACCACCGTGACCACAGCCATCACCACCATCGCCACAGTCATCACCATCATTAGCACAACCATCATCACTATCACTACTTCACCACAACCATCACCATCCCCTTCACTGTCATCACTACTATTACAGCCACCATAATTACCATCACCGTCACTGCTCTTACCACCACCACCATCGTTATTACCATCACCACTAACACACCATCAGCACTACCATTAGCGCCTCTCCAACTGGTACCGGACTCGTGAATTAGAATTCTAGTATCAGGTAACTTATCTACTATTTCGAAAGCTCAGATGAAATGATAATATAGAGGCCCCCACCTCTCCCAAATAAATAACTCTTTGAGTAGTTGGAGCTTGTTTAATAAGCTGGTACTTTTCCATGCTAGTGATCTTAGCAAATAAGTGAGAAATAACCGTCAAGTGAGAAATACCCATCTCCTTCCTCTGAGTTGTTTGATAATTTAACGAATGTAGGATTCAATGAGCATTTGGTATCAACTGATAAGAGATTATGGGAATGAATTGCATTGGATTAAAATACATAAGGGAATCTCGCAAGCAGATGATACAGGTACATCACTGATTTTCTAACACTTTCGATTTCAAACCCAATTTACTATTTTCCTCGATAAACCAAAGGCACGTAATGATAATTCAGGGACTAATTCCTAGAAGACTTCTGCACGTTGTTCATAACTTTTTTTTTTTTTTTTTTTTTTTTTTTTTTTGCTAATAAACCTTCACAACACACCTTTTGTTTACTCACTAGAAAATATGTTATAATACTGGTTTCAAATTTTGGTCCAAGGCCAGCAATTTCGGGTTAGTTATATCGACCCCAGTGCTCAACTGGTACTTATTTTATCGACCCCACAGGACGACAGGCTAAGTCGACCTCAGTAGAATTTGAACTCAGAATGTAAAGACAGATGAAATGCCGCTAAGCATTGTTCCCGGCGTGCTAACGACTCTGCCAGGTCGCCGCCAAAATATTTTATAATATTCTTTTCTACTCTAGGCACAAGGCCCGAAATTTGAGGGAGGGGGCCAGTCGATTAGATCGACCCCAGTACGCAATTGGTACTTAATTTATCGACCCCGAAAGGATGAAAGGCAAAGTCGACCTCGGTGGAATTTGAATTCAGAACGTAAAGACAGACGAAATACCGCTAAGCATTTCGCTCGGTGTGCTAACGATTCTGCCAGTGCGCTGCCTTCAATATTATATAATATTGGAAACATTCTTCTAACTCGTGAACTATAATAATTTGAAGGTGTAAATATTTAAAGCATGATTTAAAGCCACCCACTAATCTCCTAGCCACTGGTCCCTCACCTCCATCTCCGTGGACCCTTTCTTGAAACCTAACTCTGAAGGATATTGTTTTCTCAGCAATAAAGTCAAGTTATCTATTATCTTTCATTTCACAGATTGTCCTTAGAGGGTTGGCACGTGATATTGGATTTTATTATAAGCATTTTCATTTATATAGTATCAGAGGTAGCGATAGTGTTTCCGCCTTCATGATGTATTACAAGTACATAAACATGCGTGAAGGCTGCATAGTGAAAAGAGTTATTAATTCACATATCCTGTGAGAATACTCAAATTTCCCACGCGGGAAATTTAAGTATTTTAACAAAATTATATCAAGATTAAAAGGAGTCCGAAATTATCACTCATCGGAAAATCGATTGTGTAAGCTTGTAGTTGTAATTTGAAGACAATAGTGTGAATTCAAAATGAATTATATATGTATGTATATATACATACATATATACATATACATATACATATACACATATGTATTTACATATGTATTGGGTTGGCAACTAAGTCCCTGCCGTTTTTTTTTTTAATTTAAATTATTTAAAAGGTTTAATAACAAAAAATAACAACTAATTAATCAATAATGTATTTACCCTTGTTGTTTACAACTTCTTCCCAACAAGATTTTCAATACCTCGTTGGTAGAAATCACCCGATTTC
>NC_068987.1:24764625-24765279 GCF_001194135.2 Octopus bimaculoides | reverse complement strand
CGTAATGGATAATCCCTTCCCAGTCCTATCATATGCACAGCATCGTTTTGCGCGGATGAAGATCTTGTTTCACGCGCGATGTCGCTTGTTTACCGGGGCTAAGCCATTTCTTATGCTGCTTCATAATGATGTACAGGCACTATTTGTCGTCGCCACTAACGATTCGGTAAAGAAATCGTTGTTTGTGTCCATAAGTTGAGCGGTGACGAGCAAGCAAACCAGCAGAGATTGTGGCTCGTTGATTTTTGTTGTTGTCACTTAAAGCATGCGGAATCCATGCTCCATACTTTTAACCTTGCCCCACGAGTGAAGATGCTTCTCTATAGCAGTGTAGAAGCATT
The DNA here is from genome assembly GCF_001194135.2 of Octopus bimaculoides. NCBI lineage: Eukaryota > Metazoa > Mollusca > Cephalopoda > Octopoda > Octopodidae > Octopus > Octopus bimaculoides. The sequence continues at coordinate 24,764,938 of NC_068987.1, read as the reverse complement.
CCATTTTCTCTGCCAGTTCCCTTGTCGTCTGACGAGAATTTTCGTGCAAAGTTGGTTTAATCGCCCTTCATCGAACTCAACTGGACGGCCAGAACGAGGTGCGTCTTTGAGGCCAAAATTTCCATTTTTAAACTTTGCATACCAATCATTAGTGGTTCTTTCAGCTATGACACCCTCTCCATACGCAGCACAAATGTCACAAGCAGCTTTTGCAGCCTTAGAACCTTGATTAAAAGCAAAAAGGAGGTGTCAAAAATGCTCGTTTTTCTTAATTTAACATTCCATTTTAATGATCTGAAAATAAACAAAAATT
>NC_068987.1:24763061-24763801 GCF_001194135.2 Octopus bimaculoides | reverse complement strand
TATATATACATATATATATATATATATATACATATATATATATATATATATATGAAGCATACATGCATTTATAAATGCACAAACACATGCATACACACACGCACACATATATACACATTTGTTTTACACTCACAAGCACACACACAAACACACACACAAATATACACACACACATATATACATATGTATGTGTGCTTGTATATATGTGTATTTATATGCACAAGTATATACGTTTACATATATATATTTACATGCATGTGCATGAATATGCGTACATGCTTATATTTATGTATGTATATACAATATGCGTGTATGCGCATGTTCATGTATGTAAAAATATGTGTGTGTGTGTGTGTGTGTGTGTGTGTGTGTGTGTGTGTGTGTGTGTGTGTGTGTGAGTGCGAGTCTTGTTTATATGTGTATAACTTGCTCTCACTTGTTTATATGCTTGTGAATATGTTAGCGTCTTTCGTTAATTTCTATATTTATTGTTTCCCTGTCGTTAAAGAATGTGTCAATCCCCGCCTTTAGCCTGTGTGAGTGTGTCTGTATGCCTGAGTGTGCATATATACATTTAATAATAGATAGATAGATAGATAGATAGATAGATAGATAGATAGATAGATAGATAGATAGATAGATAGATATGTTTCTTTATTAGCCACACAGGGCTCAACACAGAGGGGACAAAATACAAATGTAGAGTTTTTCTTTTCGAGGGGGGCGAAAACAAAGCAGAA
>NC_068987.1:24755510-24758360 GCF_001194135.2 Octopus bimaculoides | reverse complement strand
TCCGGCCTTCTACTTTTAGTGTTTATTATTTTATAAATTATTGTTTTCCTACTTGTTTCCTCTAATATGTGTTGTGGTATGTTCAAATGTACTTCACCGCTTTCTTTGGTAATCAACTTCCTCGTTTCTATAATTTCCTTTGTCGTGTAGGACACAACAGTTTCACTTTGCTTCAAAGCTTCAGCAAAGTTTTTGTTTTTGTTATTGTTGTTATTGTTGTTGCTGGTGCTGGCACTGGTATTGATGGCAGATGTGGTATTTGTGTCAGTGGTGTTGTGGCTTTTTCCTTCCTCTCTTTCGCTTGCTGCTGGTGAAGAGAGCAAAGGTTGAGTTGAACTGTTGCTGCTGCTGCTGCTGTTGTTGGTGTTGTTGTTGTCGTTGTTGTTGGTGGTGGTAGTAATGATGTCGTCACCAGAATTGGTGTTGACGTCAGATTCTTTGGAGACATCGTCCATGTTCCGTTTTGTAACCTTAGTTACAGTTTTGTTCTTGTTGTTGGTGGTGGTGGTGGCGGTGTTAACACTTGAATTTGTGTGTGTGAATTCTTTTTTCTTTTTCTCCATTCTCTCGTTTAACTGTGAGGAAGGAAGACTAGGAAATTCTTTTTCGAACGAAACACTGCAAAATTCAGCGTTCGTTTCACGAAACTTTTCATGGCTACAAGACGCCATCGTCTCAAAATAAAAATGGCTAGAAAGCCGAAATTGATTTTTAAATCCTGGAAATGTGCCACACAGGGCAGATTTCCGTTGTAAAAAACTTGCACCAGAGAGTCTATAAGTTGTTATACAACTTTCTATATAAAATAAACTTTACAAACAAACTTTTTTAAAACATGAAAAAGGCAAAACTTACGGAGCCGACACGCCTACCGTCTGTCCATAGAGATAGATAGATAGATAGATAGATAGATAGATAGATAGATAGATAGATAGATAGATAGATAGATAGATAGATATACATACATACATACATACATACATACATACATACATACATACATACATACATAAGTTGCTTTAACGAATGAGACAGGAGTGCTAATACACACAGAGGATATATATTTTTTTATCGAGCCTAAAAGTCTCGCAGTTCGAGTTTCACAACACTGCGGCCTGATGAACGCAGTAACGTGAAACTCGAATCGCGAGAGAAACTCTCAGCTTCAGTTTTAATTTTTAAAAAAACTGTACACACACACACACACACACATACACACATACACACACTCACACGCCCAAATATATATATATACGCACTCATGCACATACATACATACATACATACATACATACATACATACATACATACATGTCTACATATACCTCAGTTTATATGTTTATATGCACACGGGTGTATATATGTGCATTTATGTACACATATGAGGCTGAATCTCCTGAAATACACATAATCACTAATTTATGTTCGCTTGCGTATTGCATTGTAAGAACGTATGTGCGTTGTCAATGTCTTCGTGTGTATATGCCTGAGTGTGTATGTGTGTGCGCGCGGGTGTGTGTGATTTTTAAATGTATGCCTATGTGTGTTTGTATTGCATACTTGTCCTTTTTTTATATGTTTGCACATAATGGGAAGAAACTAACTTTACTGTTTATCACGTAATTCTCCAAAATTAAATTTAATCGATCATTCTAGAAAGAATTCTAATCTCCAGTATGGAATGACCTCTTGACTTTTTAAAAGTTAGTCTGTCAAATGCTGTGCTGAAACACTTAGCCCTTGAGTCAGTTTTGTAACTTTTACTCATAAGGCAACAATCAACCCGAAGCTTTGGTAAGCGATACTTACCGTCAAACATACCGCGCAGTGGGATCGACCTGTGACTGGTAATTTTTTTTTTAAACAGTCATGCTTGATGTAGATCAGGAATCGGAAACGTCCCAAAATTAATAAGAATTTGGGTGAAGTTGTTAGTATCAATACGTTCGAAATTGTAAAAGTTTCAGAAAGCAAACGCAATTTAAATATGCCACCCACTCAACAAAATGTTAAGACATATGTTAAATTATTTTTCAAAAAAAAAAAAGCACAGGTGCTGTGTCTACAACAGAATATGAGTTTATATAACAAATTCTCAGGATGTTGTCGAATAGCTTATCTCCTATTCTATATACAACAGCTAATTAGATTCTTAATGATTTCATACAATCAACGCTGGTTGTTAAATCACCGGAAAGCTATAGACAGGTGAGACAACTCACCTCCAATCGAATTCAAGAGTGATGGATACCGATATTTCACCATTTTGTGGCTTATCGAACCGGAGTCGAATCGAATCGCTACTCTATGACCATGTGTAAATAGTATAAGAACTATTTGATGATATGCTTCTGTGAGGCACACGTATATCAATAAAACATAACAAAAGAATGACTTACTAATACAAACTTACTCTATTTTCGAATCTCATAATAACATCGAGAGAATAGAGAACCCGTACGTGGGATACAGTAATAAAAATAATGAATATTTAACATTGGCACAAGGCCACATATTTGGGGAAGAGGGATATAAAGTTAATTCAATCCACTTCAATAGTTTTATTACTTTACTTATTTTATATCACATTTCGTAAGCAATACACGTTAGTTAGAACAGACCAATCATTGGTTCACTGCATCTTACAATGGCGAGTATAACGAATGTGATTTTATAGGTTTTTCTGGCCGCGGTTTCCATTTTCCGTTGATATACATCAGCAACACATACTTTCACGTGCACATAGGCGCTCACGTACTCGCACGCACATACACACATACATACATATACAGCCGTCTGTGTGTGTGCGTGTATGTGTGTGTGTGTGTGTGTGTGTGTGTGTGTGTGTGT
>NC_068987.1:24751491-24754854 GCF_001194135.2 Octopus bimaculoides | reverse complement strand
GTGTGTGTGTGTGTGTGTGTGTGTGTGTGTGTGTGTGCGAGTGTGTGTGCGGGCCTGTGTGTAACTGCTCTCGATAATTGTTTTGGATGTAGTCGCGAGCAGGTACAGGCATCTTCTTGATACGCTCACACTTAATCCAACAGAACATGCGGTATGTAACAGCTGGAGGGTGAAAGAGCAGTATCAGAAGTAGGCTAGTATTCATTATTAAGCTGATGATCTGAAACAATGTAAATGAAGTGCTAAATGAAAAACCTTGCTCAAGGACATTATGCATTATCCGGTCTGGAAATTTCACCTGTAACATTGTAATCATGATGCCAGTACCATAACAACTAACCGACGTGAGTGGTATTGTCAGCCTGCACGACTTGACAATCGACTTCCCAGGTTAGGATTTTGTGTGATGAGATGATAGGTACCTGGTATTACAAAACCCTAAAGCACAGACCACCGACCGATTTAGAAAGAATAGACATTCCCTTTTCAAGGACCTAGACATGCAGATCCCCATACAAATGAGTTTCACCAGAGTGAAATTTCTTGACATCCCTTTAAGCCTGACAAGTTATCAGTACTTCGCTTACTAGAATCGAAATTAATCTCTTCATTTTATCCACAACATTCCAACAACCCTAGGAATATCACAAGTAATTTGAATTAACATATCTCAATTAGTCTATCGCACTTTTCTACAGACGAACAGATATTTAACGATGCAACTAAATATTATAATGATGCTCTTTCTAGGAGAGAATTAATAACCCAGAGGAGTTATGGATCACCAAACGGCATGATTTGCGCTACGTGGAACTGCTAACCACCTATCGCATTTCAGCGGCTATTATCGGGCGTTCAAAGTACCGAGAATTGCGGCATTAGAGTTAACTACCAAAGGCGGCGAGCTAGCAAAGTCGTTAGCACGCCGGACGAAATGCTTAGCGGTATTTCGCACGTCGCTACGTTCTGAGTTCAAATTCCGCCGGGGTCGACTTTGCTTTTTATCCTTTCGAGGTCGATTAAATAAGTACCAATTACGCACTGGGGTCGATATAATCGACTTAATCCCTTTCCCCAAATTTGAGGCCTTGTGTTTCCAGTACAAAGGATTAAAGTTAACTACCATCTCCGACTCATTGTCGCCGGCTAACTGCTGCTTAATATTCACATGCGTCTGTTTGGAACCAAGTAGCTAGGATCACAAGAAAAGGAGGAGCTCTTCGTCAAACTTACAGTCGCAACAACTGATAATAACATTTTTTTTTAAATTTAGACACAAGGCCAGTAATTTCGAGGATAGACGTAATTCGAAACTATTGACTTCAGAATTTGACTGGTATATTATTTTATCGACTCCGAAATGATGAAAGATAAAGTTGACTTCATCAGAGTTTGAATTTAGTACATGTAAAGCGTCGCAAGAAATATTGCAAAACATTTTGTTCGACTCTTTAGCGATTCCACAAACCACAAAGGACTTGATAAAGTCCTACAAAATACAATGTATGTTGTACGGAAGATATAAATTTGTGTGGACAAACGAGTTATGTATAAATGAAAGCTGGTTGAAATAAATTATACAATTAAAGTTGGGACAAGTTGAAACATTTTGAAACGCATAAGTAATTGCACAGAAACAAATAAAAATTCATAATAAAATATACAATAATTAAAACATGATATAATTTCAGCAGAAAAATAAAGCTTGACCTTAGCCAATTGAGCATGTCCCTTGGTGGCTGACGATATGTACATCTCTGATCACGAGCAGGAGTAGTGGGGGAGCATCATAGCTATGTGTTGAGGGGAATTCTTTGGGGTTTGAATAATTCGCTTTTGGAAACATGAGTGTTTCGATCAACATCCTTAAACAAACCTGATTTGGAGCGCGATGGGCTACTCAACCTGAAGAAAATTCTAACTGGGTCCCACCTGCAAGGTCATGCGCTGTTTATCTTGATATGAGATCCCCATGTCGTGCGCATATGGTTGTGATACATGTGTCTGGTATACCCTTATTAGACAGGTAGACATGATGGGTATACTGGACTTCGTATATTTTATCCTAGGGCCACTTTGATGGCATACACTGTTCTCTCACTCAATGATGATGATGATAATGATGATGATGATGATGACGATGACGATGACGATGATGATGATGATGATGATGATGATGATGATGATTCGAAATTAAGGCACAAGGGGTAACATTTTCGGTGCAGGAGGTAAATCTACTACAAAGACCCTAGTGTTCAACTGGTACATATTTTATCGCCCCCGAAAAGATGAAAGGTAAAGTCGCTAAGAATTTTGCCTGCTGTGCTCACGATTCCGCAAGCTGTCCTGTAGAGTTTGTACAGGGCGTTTGCCATCTTAGGGACAGGAAAGATTATCAGGAGGGTTCTTAGCACTTGAAAAACTATTGAAAGTTTGTGGATACCTAAGGTTACAGGTAGTAACCCACTACCCACATAAATCCTGCCAGAAATAAGACCGAACCTGAGTCAAATAAATAAATAAATAAATAATAATAATAATAATAATAATAATAATAATAATAATAATAATAATAATAATAATAATAATAATAATAATAATAATAATAATAACAGGTGGGTTGTAAGCACTTAAAAGGCAGGTGAAAAATTGTAGATACCTAAAGTTATAGGTAGTAACGCACTACCCATATAAATCCTACCAGGAATAAGATGGAACCTGAGCCAAACCAAAATAATAATAATAATAATAATAATAATAATAATAATAATAATAATAATAATAATAATAATAATAATAATAATAATAATGATAATGATAATGATAATAATAATAATGATAATGATAATAATAATAATAATAATAATAATAATAATAATAATGATAATGATAATGATAATAATAATAATAATAATAATAATAATAATAATAATAATAATAATAATAATAATAATAATAATAAAGTTTAGCGAGGATTACAGAAGTTTAACGAGGATTACAGAAGTTTAACGAGGATTACACCGGGGAAGTTTAACAGGATTACACCGGGGAAGTTTAACATGTGAGAACGATAAACCACTGCTCCGAAACTTATCCAAAAACATCGGAAATAAAGACATCGCATGGAGCCAAAAAATAGCTGACAAAGGGTTGGACTATATCCGAGTAAGTAATACTCATTGAAATTTATTTCTATTTTTCCAAATATAATGATGTATTTTAACTTGATACCTCCACTACCCGCACAGCGATCGTAAACACACGTGTTACATCAAAATCAGACCATCTTCGAACCCAAAAACACCATGTACAAAAAAATTACAAACAGATTAAATAACACCGGTATTATTCCACCCAAGAATA
>NC_068987.1:24744566-24747796 GCF_001194135.2 Octopus bimaculoides | reverse complement strand
ACATAACAAAAACACCAGGACTTACAAATATATATAACATACAGAAAATTGCACTACTGGGTACTGCACACATTCTACGCAAAACACTTTCAATACAGTAAACATAAGAGCACCACAGCAAACCACAGCACATACCCAAGGCGCACAGAGCTGCGCTCGGTAGTGAAGTGAAAGCACGTTATAAAAATAAAACTACTGAACAATAATAATAATAATAATAATAATAATAATAATAATAATAATAATAATAATAATTTTTAAAAAATATAGTAATAATATAACACTGATGAAGACAACGAAAATCTATATAATGAGGATTGACGATAAGGATGATGATGATGATGACGATGATGATGATGGGAATTCCATAAATAGATACGAACAATGAAAGACGGAAAGAAAATAGATACATAGATAGTCAAGTAAATAAACAGGAAAACAGACAGACAGATAGATAGATAGATAGATAGATAGATAGATAGATAGATAGATAGATAGATAGATAGATAGATAGACAATACACATATATATATTCAAAGGCTATTTCAGATAGATTGGTAGATACATACATACATACATACATACATACATACATACATACATACATACATACATACATACATGCCTGCATGCATGCATATGTACATAAGCAAGTCGGTAGTTATACCGAAAGTTAGATATGTAGATAGTTTGTGGGAAGGACCCGCGCGCACGTAGAGTGCGAGAGAAACAGACAGATCGATAGAAAGATAGATAGATAGATAGATAGATAGATAGATAGATAGATAGATAGATAGATAGATAGATAGATAGATAGATAGAAAGTGGGAGAGAAAAACGTGAAAACAATAATTTATAGAAAGTAGTTTGCAGATCTTGCACGTACCTGGATATTATGGGAATGTCTTGTTTAACCAACTAACATACAATAGCAACACCTGAATAGAGACAACTGGTTCCCTTGTGCAATGCATCCTTCCATAGTCATCGTCGTGGTTATTGTCATAGTCATTAATTAACATAATGTTTATAGTTACTGTTGATTTTCTGCCGTGTGTATTAGTATAGTTGCTTTTGGATATTATTGTTGTTATTACTGTTATTACTGTTATTACCACTGTTGTTATTGCTGTTATTTCCATATATGTTATTTCTATAAATAATATTGACGTTATTACTTTTCTTATCGTTATTACATTTGCTAAAGCTCTTGCTATCACTATTGTTACTGCAGTTGTTATTACCACTGTTATTGCCACTTTGATATTATTACTACGAAAGGCGGTGAGCTGGCAGAAACGTTAGCACGCCGGGCGAAATGCTTAGCGGTATTTCGTCTGCCACTGCGTTCTGAGTTCAAATTCCGCCGAGGTCGACTTTGCCTTTCATCCTTTCGGGGTCGATAAATTAAGTACTAGTTGCGTACTGGAGTCGATCTAATCGACTGGCCCCCCTCCCCCAAAATTTCGGGCCTTGTGCCTAGAGTAGGAAAAGGATATTATTACTACAAACATTCATGTTATTGTTGCTGCTGTTATTACTGTTGTCATTAACGTCGCTATTGGTCGTTGTTGTTGTTGTTACTACTATTTTGCAGTTCTTTTTACTTCTCTTACCGGTGTTATTATTACTGCTATTATTGACGTTGTTATTACTACTGCTATTCACGCTGTTATTATTGTTATCATTACTGTTATTATTGATGTTCTTATTGCTACTGTTAAGTATATTATTGTAACGACTTTTACCATTATTACACCAGTCATTTATGCTGCTATCGCTGTTGCTATCAGCGTCGCTGTTAGCACTACTGTCGTTACAGCTGTCATTTAATACTGTCATTGTTATTTCTATCAACAGGACGCTGGGTTGACAGAATCATTAGTGCGTTGTCGTATTTCTTCCAGCTTTTTTATGATCTGAGTTCAAATCTCACTGAGATCAACTTTGTTTTCATCTCTCTTGAATCAATAAAATAAAGTTCCAGTCGAATCCTGAGTTCGATGATACCCACTGACCTCACTCACAGTCAAAATTGCTGGCCTTGCGCCTAAATTTAGAAACCATTTCATTATTGTCGACATTTCTATGTTTATGTAGCTGTTGTTGCTGCTGTTATTCCATTTGTTATTACTGCTGATATTTCTATCCATATCTTTTGGGAGGAAATGGGGAGTATCTGCACAGCTACTCTACCTGCTCAAAATAGAAGTCAAATCTCCCTCAAACTATCCCCTAGCGTCTTATTAGAATAGACTCTATGGTCATGTTTGAAAAGACTGTCACCATATGTCTGTTAGCACTATCAAGGTTGACCTGAAGCTTCACAACTTTAACTGCTTTTCTGTTGCTATTGCCGCTGTTATTATTCTTGTTATTACAGTCGTTATTCCCACGTCCCATGTCTGTTGATGTAGATGTGTTACTTTGTTACTGTTGGTATTACACAAGTTATTGTCGTGATTATTACTGCTGTTATTATCAACAGTAAATCTGATCTCATTGTTGTGGTGGTTGAGGTGGTTGGGATGTGGTGGTGTGGAGGTGGGAATGTGGAGGTGGTGGTGGTAGTAGTAGTAGTAGTAGTAGTAGTAGTAGTAGTAGTAGTAGTAGTAGTTGTAGTAGCAGCAGCAATAGTAGCAGTAGTAGTAGTAGTAGTAGTAGTAGTAGTAGTAGTAGTAGTAGATTCTTCATTTCCGTAAAAATGGTCATATGTTTTACAAAAGCGAAAAGAAGCATTCATTTATCATTCTAAAAGTTCATTTACAAGAACCGCTTCTTGTGCACACACGCAGTAAAGAATATCATTACTGAAGATATATGTGGATATAGCAAGTATCTTCATATGCGAATAGATTAAAATAACCTGTGTTATGAGCACGGTAACAAAGAGATGATTATGCGACGCATTTTATAACAGTCTTTCGTTAACTAATCAAATCTCGATGTATTATTGCTTAGCATATTTCGATGTGGTTGCAAATATTTTTGATTATATATAAACCCGCATATACTCTACTTTAATCGCTTAAACAATCATAAAACTCAGAATAACAGTGCAAGATGTTTCAACATTAAATATATTTCAATATATTTCAATATAATATATATATATATATTATGCACTAACTACGTTTCTCTCCGTTTATAAGCTCAGGCATTCACTCATTCATGTGTCTATATATGTTTGTGTGTGTGTGTGTGTGTGTGTGTGTGTGTGTGTGTGTGTG
>NC_068987.1:24734890-24743415 GCF_001194135.2 Octopus bimaculoides | reverse complement strand
GTTTCCGTTTGCTATTGGCTATCGACTTCCGGTTGTGCCGCCATCTTGTGGGCTCCAAAAAGCTTGCAGGAACCTTCTAAAATGTAAACATGGCCTGAAAATCTCCGTTCTGGAGTTAAGAATGTTCCCTGGTTCGAGCAAATTTTTTAGGATTCTCACGCGAGAATCCTTCTTTCATTTATGTTTATATATATATATATATATATATATATATACATACTGTTTATTAAGGCCGGAAATAATCTACACGAACTGTTACTCAGAGTTTCATGTAACCGTTGATTGGACCGTTGTGGTCACGTTGCCGATGAACAGTAAAGCGAAACTCTGCGAAACACTTTGTGAAGATATTTTTCGGCTTTAATAAACATTATATCACTCTATCTTTGGTATTCCAGTATTTTTTTCCACCTTGCTTTGCATTTATGTGCTTACACGTGTGTGTTTATGTGCTTACATGTGTGTGTGTGTGTGTGTGTGTGTATGTTTGATATTTCGCTTTTAATATTTAATATTTTGTGAGACTAATAACCTGGAGTACAACTCAATATATGTATGCTTCAGAACCAAGTGCTAGAAATATTCATGTGTCTGTGCTTGTGTCTGTGTCTGTGTCTGTCTGTGTCTGTGTCTGTGCACATGCATGTATATATATATATGTGTGTGTGTAAATGTTTTTATATACTTATGTCAATATATATATGTGCAAATACTCACACTGACACACACACAGACACACACGCACACACGCGCGCACACACACGCACACACACACACACACATACATATATGCATTTACATACATATAGTCAATACACTAACACACATGCAAAGGTCACTCATGTATTCGCTTATACATTTGTACATATATACATATATGTTGTGTGTAATGGGAGAGCAGAGAGTGAGAGAAATGGGGAAGATAAAAGAGCGCGGGAGAAAGAAAGAAAGAAAGAAAGAAAGAAAGAAAGAAAGAAAGAAAGAAAGAAAGAAAGAAAGAAAGAAAGAAAGAAAGAAAGAAAGAAATAATGTGTGATTTATATTCTATTTTTCACCTCTACTTGATAAAATAGCGAGTGTATTTTGTCTGTAAGCGACTAAGTGCGTATATATTTGTACGTGCATGTTCGTGTGTGTTTATCGTGTGTATATATATATACGTGTGTGTGAATGTATGTATGTATGTATGTATGTATGTATGTATACCTGCATGTATGTAAGAATGTATGCACCTATTACGTAGGTTTATATGTATCTATGTATGCAAGTATATTGTATGCATGTATGTATGTGTATACGGGGGGAGTGTATGCAGTTGATACGTGTGTATGTGTGTGTGAATATACGTGCGTTTATATGTATGCATATATGTACGTGTCTGCATATGCTTGTCTATATGTGTATAGATGTGTGTAGGTCTTTTGTGCTTATGCTTGTGCTTGTATATACATATATATGTGTGTGCATCTGTGTATTTGTGTTGATGTTTGCGTATGTGTTTGTGTACGTGTATTTGACTACGTAGGTGTATGTGCGTATATGTGACTGTGAATGCATGGATGAGAATTTGTGTGTGCTTGTGTGTGTGTTTATGTATGCATATGTGTTTGTGTGCACTTCAAGTGCATGTGTGTGTACCGATGAATAATATTGCCAATAGTGGTAACATTGACCTTGTTCTTGTTCAGACCTTGGTAAACCCTGATCGAGTAGTCCTTTGGTGAAAGTGGTTCCAGCCGTGGCAATCCCGTCCTTCTTTTTTCGGACGTGATATACATAACCTAAAAACTACATTAATGAGTGTATTCTTCTTTTAGGAGGGACTTTCAAGCAAACACCCATGCGACTTGCTATCACTCGAATTAGAGATAAGTTTGAAGCAAATGGAATTGTTTAGAATGTTCACAAGGAACGTTCCGAAAGACCTGGATCTCGATGAACCCCACAAAACAAGAGAGGGTGCCAGAAACGTACCCTGAATGTTCATTAAAAATTTGTGCGGCAAATGAATCGCGAAATTCGAATTTCAAAATCAAGATTCAGCAGAATACCCCACGCGCTCAAAGGACTTCACACCGCTAGAATTTTTTTATTGGAATGCTTAAAATATAAAGTTTTCGATGCAAAACTAGCAACAATTGACAAACAAGTGATTAATATCGTGGAAATCTGTAATCAACAACACTGTTGCTAACAAGTACATGACAATATTTTTATGTAATACCAGCGGTAGATATTTGTGCACTATAAGTGTAGTAGAGTATGACATGTTGCATATCAAATTTCACTTAATTAGTTTAACATGGAATGGTATGATGGGCAGTAAACATCACATGATGAGCTTAATATGAAAAGATATACGACACACCAAATACCGCGTGGTAGTTTTAATCGAGGGTGACACGTTGCACAGTAAATATCACGTGATGAGTTTAATGTAAGATGCTATGTGGCAGACCATATATTGTGTGATGTTGTAATAGCTGGATGACATGCATCACAGAAAATAACACGTGACTGGGTTTAATATGAGATGACATATTGTGCATATATGTTTCTGGGGTGACTTTGGCCATCGTGTAGGCAGAATCTGGCAGCTTTTTCATATAGGTCGAGCATCCGTGCCAAAGCGGATCATCGGAAACTAATTACACTTGCGAAATTAGCCTTTCGAAGGTCTTTTTTTTTTATATCAAAGAGCTGATGTCAGAACCGAAAGGCTATTTATAAAAATGCAAGCGAAACTCGTAGCTGATACCCCTCATTTACATGTAGCCTGTAGCTACAATCTTCAACAGATTGTAAGGGAGAGATGAGAAACCCTGATGAATTACTACATGACAACGAAACCGCTTGGTTCCACATCTCAGACTATCGAAAAGGTTTTCATAGGCTTCATTTCACAGCGAGTCGAAAAACATTTACGTATAACTCCAAGTGTATATTCACTCATGCCCGATGCTGTAGCGGTCCTATAAAAAATATCGTCTTTTGTTTGGTCAAGATATAGCATCGCTGACAGGATACCGACTACTGAAACAGTAGATTGGCAAAATCGTTAGAGCATACAACAAAATGCCAAATTATTTAGTTACAGTCATTTGCGTTCCCATTTCAAATCCCACTGAGATAAACATTGCCTTTCATCTTTCTGGGAGGGATGAAACTAAATACCAGTCAAGTATTATAACCTATTTGATATTCCTATAATGCATCCTAGATTTGATATTACTATAATGCACTCAAGATTCTGAAATTGTAATTGATGATAATTGAAGACTCTGAAGCTGGAAACCGCTACCTAAACTGAGCCAGCCTTCTTAGACTTCATGCACTGAACAACGGTTCACTTGGCTCCAGACTTGTCTGACAAGTTAAATAATTCGTTGATTTATATCGTTGTTCAATCAATATTTTTTTTTTTTTCTCTTTTATTCTATTCTGATGAAACTTATCCATTACTTCAGAAATTATGTAATTAGTTTTGTTAGTCGTACATGTTGAAGTGAACAGACGACACTAAGAGAGCTCTGCGAAAAAAAAAAAGTAATATTTCACCGGCTTACCTTCTTTGTCCACTTTTACAAGCAGAAGTTTTTCTTATTGTTGTAGAACCTAAGCCATTACCTGGAGTAGAAGAAGGCTTTTCTAAAGACTTTTGAAACTATTTATATATTTTTAGCAGATAGCCATTTTCATTATTTTTATACGTTGCAAAACGGCCGCTTGAGAAGTAGCAAGATGAGGTGCCCACTGCAGTTGTGATAACAGTTGCCTCGGTGACATAAACGAGCACGACAGCAATTTATTTTGAAATGAAATAACTCAATTTATAAAAAAAAAAAAAAAAAAAATATTAAAAAATACAGGTAGAACTCCATGCCTAAACACACATTTGTACAACACAAAACACACGCATGAAAGAGTTGGAGACATTCATTAACGAAAGTAAAAACAGTATGAACAACAACGTCAGCACTAATAACAGTAACAATATTCCATCATTTTCAAACGTTGTGGATCAAAAAGAAGCAACTTACGTTGAACTAGCTCGAGGAAAAGTAGGTATCAACGAAGTATGTCACAAAAAGCAGTGATTCCTTGCTCGACGTATTCAAAGAGTGAGGTGATAGGTAGAGAGGACTCCGTGTTCTGGACGAAAAACTTGGAGAAGGCCCTGGCTGACGTGAAGCATAGTGTATGTTCGATTAACTGGGACAACATATAATGAATGGAGTTTATGTCTGTAGTTTATGACCGAGAACGAGACGAGAAAACAAGTTGTCACACACCTGCCGATAGGTGGTGCTACCGTGCACGGATCTCAGGAATACTTGGATAACAGCCAAAGATATTTGTTTGCTGTCACCTTTGTGTCACATGGTGGTAACCTGAAACAACATATGATTGGGTAGGTTGTATATGGACATTCAGGTTCTAATGATCTCCGGCGCTCACAAGGCTATACAGGGTGGGGAAGCAAAACTTGCATTAAAAGTTACACTGATATTTCATAGCAACCACTACCCCAAATTATATGAAACGTAATGCAGAACAAGGAGTGCATTACCAGCTAATAATAAACTCTTATTTTATTATTTTTTTTGCAGGAATATTGGAGAATATGATTTAGTCCCTACACAAGCCGATCCGAAGACGATCTTGGCAACAGTTTATAACGTGAAGTATCCTTGGCAACAGTTTATAACGTGAAGAAGAGAATGGACATGGACAACGGAATTTAGAAGAAGTCTGGCAGCAGTGGGCCAACAAGAAGCGGAATGAAGACTTTATTAACACCCTCAACTTCAAACTTTCAACGGACCCAACCACATCCATAAAGAAGCTGGCTTCTGAAATTGAGGTGGACCCCAAGACTGAACCCAGAACCATGTGGTTGGTAAGCAAGCCACTTACCACACAGCCACTCCTGGGCCTATATATATATATATATATATATATATATATATATATATATGTATGTATGTATGTATGTATGTATGTATGTATGTATGTATGTATGTATGTATGTATATATAAATATATAAATATATGTACTGACACATACATACATACATACATAAACATGAATCAATGTTCCAGGTTGGCAACTGTTCAAAATAACACAAAGCTAATAAATGAAATCCTAGCTGAATGCTACTTATACAAACTGTTGAAAATCAGCCATGAATATATTTTTCCTTTCACCACTAAACTGAATCTATCCAGTTCTAATTACAATAGTGGATAAACTAAACATCAGCGGGGATTTTTTCCCGACCTCAACCTTTTCTTTCACTTTTACTATTATTGGTCTCTTGTCACCTCGATATTTGTAGAACTTTTCGCGAGTTCACGTTAAAATCTATACGATGTGTCTATTTTTAAACCTGCACATTCCGCCCGCCTACCAAATGCATCTACTGTTTTTGAGGGGTTTTTTTTTTCTTTTGTTATCATTGCTGTCTGTTTTGGTGGTAACTTTGTTTACTTTTTTCCGTATTTCAGGGCCGTAACCAGGCTGAGGTAGAGGAGGCAGTTTTCCTTAATTTTTCTGATTTTCCTTAACTCGTAATAACTGATGATAAAAGTGAGCCTAGTATTGAACAATCATGGGATGTTAAAATATTTGTTTTTGTGTTATTTTGATTTTATGAAGGAGCTGACAATAAATAATAATGACTTTAGATAGTAAATTTAGTTTTAGGCCTAATATAATGAATGACCTTTCACGGTGGTAGTTAAAGCATGTAAAACTTATTGAATGTTCTCTCACACTCCCTGACTTATTGAATGTTCTCTCACACTCCCTGACCCCAAGTATTTTGGCCATCTGGCTGTGGGCTATTTTTAGACATGACTGTCTGCCTGCCTGAGAATTCCTGCCATTGCTTCGTGGAGCTATTTGTGAATGCCTGTGAGATCACACTCCTCATTGTAGGGTGAGGAAGAGAGGAGTTGGATTGGTAATATGTGTATTTACTGTAACCATTTGCTCAACATTACACTTAACAAGATGTATACTTGGAAGGATCCTCCTTGTAAACGTGCAAAAATAAGCGATTATTTCAAACGAGTACCATCAAACATATAAGTATCCTTAATATACTGAAAAAGGATAAAACAAATTGTTTCCTGTAAAACCTAAACTGCGTTCCTTCCTCTATGGTCTTTTGTCAGCAGACCTTATCTATTACTGACCCATCCATCGTCTGTTTGTTCATCAACATTTTCTACAAATGACTTCTCTCAAACTGTTGGCCCAAATGGGACCAGATTTTTATAATAGTACCTGGTTTGGTCCTCTATCAAGTTTGTTTAACTTGTGCTGATTCAGCAAATGTTTACTATTCTTTGAACAAATTACTTAACAATCTTCTTCTCTGAAACTATTGGCCCTAATGTCAAGAAAATTTACTGGAGTGTTCCTTGGGTAGTCCCCTAGAAATTTAATTGATATCTTATTAACTGGATGATTTTTTTTTTTATTTAATAGAAAATCTATTTAATAGAAAACACATAAGGACTTTTCATTTTCTATATGTTTTCCATATTTCCCGGTCAGATTCATCAAGACAAATGTCAAGTGACAATGAGAGATTTACTGTACTGGGCAAATTACAAAGATGGGATCTCTTCAGTTTCGCTGACAGATTTTTTAATTATTTCTTTTGTAACTAAACAGTTTGAAACTACGTATACTGGTTTAATTTCTCACGTTGAACACGGTTTACTTTCAACATTTTTGACAAAATTTCGTATTTTAGAAGTTATTTCGTGTCAAAGTTGTCATATTTGGGTAATTGTAATCAATCAACGACGTATATTCAGCTGAAGAAAGCTACTGCTGTTTGCGATAGTAATCAAAGAGCAACAACTTGTGGGTCATCTCTTCTAAATGTCACCACACTGTTCTATTTCATTTTTGTTTACTGCCTGTGTTGCATATTACACGCTTTTTTTTGTTTTTGGTTCTCGCGTCGAAGCAACCAGTAAACATCAAAGAATCAACAGCAAGAAGGAAGAAATATTATTTACATATATTTATTCATTTGCACAACATGCAGTTAGAGATACAGCAGTAACTGTAGTGGCAGTGACTACAAGTTCGCTCGCTGGTTGGTACTTGATAGTGTAGAAGTTACTGTCTGTCAGTAGAGGGGAAAAGATTAGGGAATGCACGGAGCTGACTAGAAAGGATGAAAGGATAAAGGTGGCATCGTCTTTCTTCTCGAGCGAAGGGCGAAGGGAAAGTATTGCTCCTTGGTCATAGCTGACACAAAAGAGAAACTTTCGGCCGCAAGAAAGACGATGCCACCTTTATCTTTTCATCCTTTCTAGTCAGCACCGTGCATTCCTTACTCTTTCTCTTTCTGCTGGCAGATAGTAACTTCAACACTATCAACAACCAATCAGCGAGCGAACTTGTTATCACTGCCACTACAATTATTGCTGTATTTCTAACTACATGTCGGGCAAACGAATAAATATATGTAAATAATATTTCTATACCTGAAACTAGTAATGCCAGCAATGAATCTCTGATATCTAGCATCTCATCACTATAAATACAAGCCATCTCAAAAAGTGGGGTCTTTGGAATTCAGGAGCAAGGAATGCAAAATTCGCCCGAACTTGATATTGGGCTAGATAGTCGAACATTTATGGTTGACAATGAGCGCAAGACCATTCTTCAGCAGAAGTGGAAGCCACCAAAGCAGTTTACATACCCAAAGAATCACCAGAACAGAAGGTATTCTCCAACGTGGATAGAAAAGTTTCCATGGCTTAGGTATTCTAAGTCACTGGATGCAGCTTTTGTTCAGTGTGTATTTGCTTCGCTGCCCAAGATATGAGCAATTCTGAATTTGTAACCAAGCCATTATAGGATTGGAAGAATGTCTGTGGACAAGAAAGAGGGTCTCTAACTCGTCATGAAAAATCAGAACCCATTAAGGAGCAATGGAAATGGCTGATGAAGTTTTGATGATATGCCAAGAAGAAAAATCAATCACTGAACAGCTTTGTAAAGCATATGCTTAGCGAGTTGAAAAGATCAGATTAGCTCTTTTATGCATGCTTGATGTCATCCCTTCCCTTGCAAAAAGAGGAATTTCACTTAGAGGAAGCTGGTCCCATGAGAAGAAGGAAGAAGACAGTAATTTCAACTTTTTTATAAAGTGGAAAGCAAACGATAATCCTGAATTTGCAGTCTTTCTGGAAAATGCACCAAAGAAAGCCACATATTTATCTCCTGTTATCCAGAATCAACTGATTGAATGTCTTGCAAAGGTCACCAAGAGTCAAATTATTAATGAAGCCATGAAGGCTATTTCAGTATCATGGCTGATGAAATTTGTGATGCAAAGGGTTCTTTTGGCTTTCGAATACAACCTTTTGCTAAGTTAGAATTTCTCTGTTTTGGTCCGGATTTTCCAATTTTTTTTCTTGTATAAAGCAATGGGCGGAAGCATTTAAAAACAATTAAATTCATAGAAGCGAGAAAATCAAAAATATTCATTTTA
>NC_068987.1:24732459-24734558 GCF_001194135.2 Octopus bimaculoides | reverse complement strand
GACTCTTCTCGTCTGCACGCAGTTTCTCTGTACATGCTTCGATTTTGTTATTTTTGTGCAAACTTTATAAATCGTGATGATCTTCGAAAAAAGGTCCGGATCGACTTCCATTTGTTCTTTCAGTTCACGACACGCATTCAGTCGTCACTGCTTTTGATCTTCCGTGAGCAAGCGGAGCACAAATTTCGCTGCAACTCTTTTCATTCGCAATTCCGCGCTCAAAATTCGTTGGCAGCAGCTCCAAGACACACTAATCATATCAACAAGTTCGTCAATTTTTTGGTGACGATCCTCTAAGATCAGTTCATGAATTTTCATGTTTTCATTCGTTCGGGAAGTCGACGGTCGCCCTGAACGAGGTTGGTTTTCAAGCGACAAGTGGCCATTCTAAAAGCGTGGAGACCACTCGTAAACTTGTGTTTTGCACATGGCAGCATCCTTGTAAGCTGTTTGAAGCATGACAACTATTTTGGCCGCCGTTTTCCTCAACAGAAAAGAGAATTTCACGTGAGCACGCTGTTCCTTCGTTTCAGCCATCGCAACCACGTGACAGTATGACTTTACTCGAAGACGCCGGTTGGCAGACTGATGCCTGACGATCACATTTAGTGGCCGATAGCGGCAAAAGTCTGAACTACAACGTGTTTGTCCCTCAGAGAACGTTTCCGGTTACTTTTGGGTTCCCACTCGTATGTACGTATGTATGCATGACTTTGATCACCGTTCCAGTTGAGGTCATCCCGTTTTAATTTCCATGCACAGTATATATGGAAATACATTATAAGAAGTATCCTCCTTATATTTAAGACGATGATGTTTGATTTGATTGAGTCGTGGTGATTAATTGTAGCTGCTTCAGTTACAATGTAATGCCTCCACTATTGTTTCAATGACTGTGTACGTGTATGTATATGTGTTTCTTTAGACAAATACGTCGTACAGCGCGCAACAAAAACACACATACTGAGTCAATGAGAGTTATATAGGTCGCTGAACAAGCGAAGAATAACAGCCATCTTGCCCTCGTATAATCCTCTACTGTTTCAAAGAAGGACACATTAGTTTGGATAATAACTGCACAGAAAAATGTCCATGTGGTTAGAGATGTATTGCTTCAATTAAGACCGACCATGGGTTAAACTACAACAATTGTAGCAGCAACAATAGCAACACGATGTTTCTCATAAACGATATAATTGAGAGAAGAATATCTTAGAGGGTTGATTTACCAACTAAATACAAACACGATAGGACCTCATATTATAACTCATCACGGTATCGAGTATACTATTGTTGTACATCCCTGGTCATAAGGCACTTCCTCACGTTGTTGTAGCTTTCGAACGATGCTATCCCGCTAGTTAGATCATCATTCCCACTAAACAGTACGTCGATCCAACACAGGGTAAATCATTTACTGCTGAGTGGACCGGTGCAACGTGGAATGAAGTGCTTTGCTCGAGAATAGAACGCACCGCCCGGTTCAAGAATCGAAGCTATGATCTAGTGATCGTGAGTGCAACACCCTCTCCACTGGGCCGCGCACTTTCACATATTGTAATATAGTGAGTGGAAAAACTTCCATCAACTGATATTATTCGAATATTCAGCCAGAGAATATGACGAAAATTTGCTTTGACTATCATAAGTTAGGTGAAGTTTTATAACTCACTACAACACATTATTTCGGTCACCAAAGAAGTAAACAGGAAATTGTTTGCTGATTATATTCCGAAAAGAAGATTTGGTAACATATACTGGATGTGTGTGTGTGTGTGTGTGTGTGTGTGTGTGTGTGTGTGTGTGTGTGTGTGTGTGTGTGTGTGTGTGTGTGTATGTGTGTGTGTGTGTGTGTAATAAATAAAAGATTAATACCGCCTTTAGATATTCTATTTAACTGACAAAGGTGATAATTTGAGGTCAGACACAATGATCAAACATAATTAATGGTATCTTAATATTTGTTGCTTCATATGATAATTAGAAGACATGATCTAAAATAGACTGATAAGCGTTCAGAAACAAAACATTCAGCCTTGTGTCTTCTGTTTAATCTTTTTTTAAAAGCAGCCACACTGAATAGAGTTGTTCTTTGCTGT
>NC_068987.1:24728775-24732242 GCF_001194135.2 Octopus bimaculoides | reverse complement strand
ATATATATATATACTTACATACATACATACATACATACATACATACATACATACATACATACATATATATGTTTCACCAAAACGAGAATTATAATTGTCACTAAATGTGACTAGGGTGTTAGAAACTCCTACATTGCTAGTAATAAGAGCTAAATGTTCTAATGTTGTAGTCAACGTACATAAATGTAAACATATAAACTAACAGGGATCTTAATCAGCTCTAGTCACATTTAGTGACAATTATAGTTCCCCTTTTTCGTGAAACATTGCAAACTGCTTTTTATATTAATTTCATGTATACACATTAGCAAATCGTTATATCAACCATTAATTTGGATGACGAAAACATATATACTAATAGAGAAGCAAGTCCAAAAAGAGCCGAACTTTCGAGACAATCTTAATTGATGAAGCAACGGAAATTGCCGAAACTGACGTTAGTATTAAGAAATCTCAATCGGCATATGTTTACATTTATGTGCGTTGATTGCAACATTAGAGAATTTTAGATCTTACTTCTAGCAATATAGGTATGTAGGTATTTCTATCACCCTAATCACATTTAGTGACAATTTTCTGTTGAAGAGCGTAGGCAAGAACGAGGTTATGTAGATAAATAGTATTTGCAGCTGTGTATGGCTGTAATATGTCATTGTCAGAAGTACTTCTAAATGAGAACTTCCTCGTAAACAATATTTTTTGTGATATATTTGCCGTTTGGTACATCACGGTATCACGGTATCGACCAGATTATCAGATGTTGTTATACATCTCTGGTCACAATGCGCTTTGCATCGTTTAACTTTTCGAATGACGCCACCCTCCTGGTTAGGTGAGCAGGCCAACATTCTCCCTATTTACAGTTGAGTGAACTGGAACAACGTGAAATGAAATGTTTTACTCAAGATCACAACGCACCGCCCGATCCGGAAATCGAAGCTACATTCCAGCAATTGTAAGTGCAACACTCTAACCACTAGGCCACGCGCCTTCACGTTGTTGCCATATACATATATTCAAACGTAGAAAGCCTGTGGACCTTCTGGATAAATTCATGTATGAATACTGGTTATGGTGAATATAAAACAATCTTCTCAAATGTTTACCCTTATGATTTATTACCATGGTTATGGCTAAATAAATAGGAAATTATTGTACAATTAATGTGCGAATGGTAACTTCCCCGACTGAAGAAAGAGTGAGTCATGGAATAAACAGTTTTTCTGTGAAATGGGGCTTCGGTTATAATTTTACCTTGATGATTTTTGCTTGAATGTCCTAAATAACTAAACGTGTACCATTACATATGCCATTAGCTTAGTCAATTCTAAGGAGAATGATTATAACATTAGTCTTTAGTTTTAATATGTGCAATAGCAAGCCTGAAACAGTTAGTAAGCTTAAGTACATAGTAGTGAATTCTGAAAGATCATCCTGGCGTGAACAATGATCATGTCTAAACAGAACTTTTTCGTCTCCTGGAAATAGTCTTAGTATTTTCTCACTGATGCTATCAGTACCAAGTTTTGATGCTAAAGCAGCAATTTTGGGGAATTTTTCTTGTTTTGCAATGACATTTCTATTAAAAACTGTGGAAATGAAGTCATTGAAATCATGAACAATATTACATCCCTGGGGTATTATAATTTCACCACTTGCTTATTCTGCTTCATATATGATGCATGAACTTGTTTATTCTGATCTCCTGTGCATAGGATTGTAACTGCATGTTTTCTGTCAGTTGAAATTTTTCACTTATATTTAGCATCAAGAAATGTAAATCAAATGATTGACGTTTTTAAATATCATAAATTGGAAAAAACATATTTTCAATAAACGTAAATTTATATGCATTTCAGCTAATAATGAAACGAATATATTTATCTGTAACTCCCAAAGTGTTGTTTGTCTAGGGATCCTAGCAGGTTCGGTAGCCATCTAAATGCACCACTTTCGTATATACCCATGCATATATAGATATCTATGTATGCACGTTTTCTCCATATATAATAATAATAATAATAATAATAATAATAATAATAATAATAATACAGTTGTTTGATCTTAACCAGTTGAGCATGTCCCTTGGTGGCTGACGATATGTGCATCTCTGATCATGAGCAGAAGTAGTGGGGGAGCATCATAGCCATGTGTTGAGAGAAATTCTTTGGGGTTTGAATAATTCATCTTTGGAAACATGGGTGTTTTGCTCGACATCCTTAAACTAACCTTATTCAGGGACCTTTTGAGCGGGATGAGCTACTCGACCTGAAGAAAATTCTAACTGAGCCCCACCTGCAAGGTTATGCACTGTTTATGTTGATATGAGATCACCATGTCGCGCACATGTGGTTGTGATGCATGTGCCTGGTGTACCCTTATCAGACGGGTAGACATGATGGGTATATTGGGCTTTGTATATTTTACCCCAGTGTCACTTTGATGGCATGCACTGCTCTCTCACTCAATAATAATGATGATAATAATAATGATAATAATAATAATAATAATAATAATAATAATAACAATAACAATAACAATAATAATGAAAATGAAAAAATAATTTTTTTTAATTTTTGGAAGTAAAACGCTTTCAAGGAAATGAACTATGCATATGAGCAACGAAGCAATTGCAGTTTTAAATCCTATAAGCCTTAGTTTCCAAGAGAAAATATTATTTCAAATAAACGTACTCATTATTGTTATACTTTTAAAAATCTGAGCGGAAGCTTTAATAGAAATTACTGACTGGAACAATGCATTTCTTTACAAACATATTGACCTTTATTACTCTTTTCTAGGTTGATTAAACAATTTCTCTTGACTGTTATAAGTAATCCCTTTATACGTATATGCAAGTAAGCATACATACATACATGGCCGCTGAATCTGTTCGAAATAAAGCAAAACAATAATATCGCATTAAGGAGTCGCAGATTAATATCATCTTAGATATATTAGTTGTATAGTAAATGACGTTTAGTACCTACTGGGGCAGTAAGCCTTTTATTTTTTCTTATTATAACTAGTTTTCTATCACAAATGAAAAGAAAATTTTCGTTAAATGATTGTTTTCTTACACTTAAAAAGCATGCACGAAATGTGACGGCAAAAGTTGTAAATGTAAAACAAAGCTATAACAAAAATGAACAGACGTTAGAAAATATGATAATGATATAATGCAATGGCAGATAATTTCAGAAGAAGTATGTGGAATGTATAAACAGAAGATGAAGTGTGAGGGAAGTCTGCGTCTGCGCATAAACTGTTCTCCAGGACTGCGCCCGGCTTCGGATAATTTCAAACATCAATGCGCATGTACTAAAGGAAGTCGAGAGAGACGTATTTTAAGCAATGTAGCGAATAGCTTGATATATATATATATGTGTGTGTGTGTGTGTGTGTGTGTGTGTGTGTGTGTGTGTGTATGTATGTATATAGATAGATAGATACACACACACACACAC
>NC_068987.1:24725698-24728494 GCF_001194135.2 Octopus bimaculoides | reverse complement strand
ATATATATATATGTATGTATGTATGTATGTATGTATATATAATTTTAGCATAGTCTCTACTCGCGGGATGTTAGTATGCGTTGCTGCATCTTTATGGCTGGCATGTCCAGTGTGATTGGTGTAAACATCACTCTAATTTGAATTTGAACATTTAGATTTTTATGTCATCAGTAAAGTTTTTTTTTATAGGTTTGTGGCTAGTGTGTACCTGTGCCTTCTTTTCTTAACATAGTGTTGTGTTTGGGATACAGCTTCCATCATTAACCGGCAATCTTTGGGTAACTTCCCTCACTGGGTAGCTATTTTATTTTCCAATAATGATTTCTGATCTTGTTTAGTTTTGCACTTTGTGCTGCTCATTGTATTTGTTCTGTGTTGTAAGTGAATGGTTAACTAGTGAGAAAATTACCGTTCTTGTATATCCAATATAACGGTAGGAGTTGTGATGTTTACAACTTTCAAATTAGCAATCGAATTTAAAGATCAGATTAGTCAAAGCTTATTGTTTCCGAGGTTACATACTTGTGACGTATTACTGAAGGTTATAAAATACTTCTATTTTATTGTAAATTACTTGTGTTAATTTTTCGTTTAGTATAATGCAGTTTTCTCTTTCATTTTACGAGTTTTTTTTTTGTATTCTATATTTAGTTTCATTCATATAATGCACTTTATGTGTGCTTTGTGTATTTTTAATAGGTTCAGTATTTGTTGTACAAATCATGTTGTACGTTTTCGTATCGTCCAATTACTATTACTTTTTCAGAATACCCGCTGTTCGCTAGAGTTTGCTTTATTCTATGGATTTATTTACAAACGTCTATGCTCTTCCAAGTAGGGATTTCACGTCTAAGCAGTATCTGTAAGTATATATGTATTTGTTTGTGTTTTGGAGGTAGACTGACGTGATGAATTTGCTTTCTATTTGAATTATATTTATATCTAAAAATGGAGTTTTAAATGTACTGTTCTGGATTTTAATTTGGAGTCATTTTCTATGCGACGCTTTAATTTTTCAACGTCTTTCGATGTGTATATTATGATTAAAATATCGTCCATATACCTTACGTATATATTCATGTCTTAGTATCACTTCGCTTTATATTAAGGCTTTATATCAAGGCCTATGACATTAAATCCAAAAGAAAAATTATGACGACTCCTTTCCTTCTTTCCTTTTTCTTTTTTGGCTTATATAATTTGCATTGTGGTTAGCGAAAACATATTACTGCTATATACTACACTTTACTGCAACAATTTCTTAACCATATTATGTTGTTTTAGTTTTCACTGTCTGTATATCTTATTTAATACGCTTTCCATTGTTTGTGCAACAGGAACGATGATAAAAAAACTTTTGCTAAACTTTTTTAATGTGATGTTGCCTACTTTGTTAGTTTTCTTTTTTCTTCTTTTTTCTAGGATTTCTAGGGATTTTTCAGATTTTTTTATAATGCTCCTCTCCGATGTGTATTGTTTGAAAGACTTTATTTCTGTTCCATGCTACCCGTGAACGATTTCAGTAGATACCAGTTATTCTACGAGAGAAGATTACAAGTCATTCACTCAATGTTCTCTATCCGTAGAGAAAGAGACTCCATGGATGATCTCCTATGAAAAAACAAGAACGCGAGGATGTGGTACAAGTACTGTGTTATTGGACGCTCAGGAAAGGAAAGAAAAGAAAGAGGATTTTACGTTTCGAGCGGAGATCTTCATCAGAAATATAGAATAAGGCCAAAGAAGGGAAGACAGCGAAAGAAAATCGCCAACGATACACACGCGGTCACTTATTGAAAATATATATATATATATATTTTTTTTTTAATGTAAGATCCAAGGTTCGAGGTGTAGGAAAAAGGTGAGCTTCAAGCAAACCGTAGAAAATATAAAAACAACTTTCAGGAACAATAACGGTTTACTGAGGCGGAAGGTTGTGGATTTTTTCCGTATCGAAGTATGGTAAGCTGAGAAAAATTATTTTTATTTCACAGTAAGCAGCCAGGGTTGTCAGGTATGCAAATAAAATACAAGAGTTAAAGAATAGAATAGATAATATCCGGTCTACATATGTTTCATAGCGAGCGGAATCTCGGAAGTGGCAGATATCCAAGCGAGGTAACCGCTGACTACTCTTCAGTAAGGAGGTACGAATCGATCGAATCGTCCATGTATTGACATGTACCTTCATACGACAATGTAAACTTCATTTAACATTGTGTGGTAACTTGGGAAAGTGTCTTCATCTGTAGCTTTGATCCTTATGAGTGGTTTTGGTAGTGGAAAATTGAAAGAAGTAGGTCGTATATATATGTGTGTGTATGTACGTGTGTGTCTTTGTGTCTGTGTTTATCCCCCACCACCACCACCTGACAATTGACAGCCGATGTTAGTGTGTTTACGTCCTTGTAACTTAGCGGTTTGACAAAAGAGAGAGATAGAGTAAGTACCAGGTTTCTTAAAAAATAGTCGGGGTGATTAGTTCGACTAAAACACTTCAATAAATGACTGAAGCAAATAAAAAATAAAAGACATGTGTTTGTGTGTGTGTGTGTGTTTACGTGCGTATGTGTGTGTGCGTGTTCGTGTGTATGGGTAATAGTGTGAGTGGACATAGTTTCCACGATAAACAAAGTCGCGTGTTATATTGAATCTAAGTTTCATTTGCTCTGGCACATTTATTTCTTCTTTCCTTCTATGCATATATACATGGACATTTACACACATGTATACACATGTACGTACTCTCATACATGTTAGCCCCAGTTGGGACTAACATGTGTATGTCTGAATGGG
>NC_068987.1:24712900-24724324 GCF_001194135.2 Octopus bimaculoides | reverse complement strand
AACCTTCGAACAGATAGTCAGCAGCGCCGCCTGGCTGGAGCTTGGCTGCTCTGCATTGACAAGGGGCAACACCCTGAAACTAGTCTGCAGATGCCAAACCAGCAAGGGGAAACTGCTGACCTCCCCTGTTCGAAGGTTATAAAGGACACAGGTTTCGTGTGTCACATAGCTAGCTAGAGGCGATGGCTTCTTGGAGCTAATTCACGGCAGCTTTCGTCCTAATTTTGGGACTGCCATGTTGGCTTGGCGATAACTATTAATATATATATATATATATATATATGCAAACGTATATATATATATATATACATTCAGACATACACATGTTAGCCCCAACTGGGGCTAACTTGTATGAGAGTACGTACATGTGTATACATGTGTGTAAATGTCCATGTATATATGCATAGAAGGAAAGAAGAAATAAATGTGCCAGAGCAAATGAAACTTAGATTCAATATAACACGCGACTTTGTTTATCGTGGAAACTATGTCCACTCACACTATTACCCATACAGACGAACTCAAGCACACATACATGTGTGTATG
The DNA here is from genome assembly GCF_001194135.2 of Octopus bimaculoides. NCBI lineage: Eukaryota > Metazoa > Mollusca > Cephalopoda > Octopoda > Octopodidae > Octopus > Octopus bimaculoides. The sequence continues at coordinate 24,723,778 of NC_068987.1, read as the reverse complement.
CATATACACACATATATAATTATATCCATACATGTATATAATTACATGTTTACATACACACATCTTTTTGCGCATCTACGTATTTGAATCTATGTATACTTACGTATTTGTAATTATTGGTGATCCTACGGCGAAAGGTACATGTGTGTGTATGCGTGTGTGTGTGTGTGTGTGTGTGTGTGTGTGTGTGAGAGAGAGAGAGAGTGTGTGTGTACGTTTGCGTGTGTGTGTGCGTGTGTGCGTTTACGTACGTGCGTGTGTGAGTGTGTGAAAGTGTGTGTGTCTGTGTGTGTTTGTGAGTATTTGCGCGCGTGCGTGCGTGCGTTTGTGTGTATGCATGTGTGAGCCTGTGTGTACGTGTGTGCGTATGTTTGTGTGAATGCATGTGTGAGACTGTGTGTACTTGTGTGTACTCGTACACCACGCGCTCTTCTCAATTGTCGCTGAATCACGCAGCTTTTGCCACCTTTATGACAATTACCACATTATTCATTAAATCAGACGATCGTTCGCTTTTTGTTACTGTTGTTTTCAAATGAAACAATATGTCGGCAATTAGAAATAAAAGCATTTATGGACGTTATAAAATGATTAATAATCGAACAGCTTCCGAATGATGAAGCTTTATTATTCCAGCCAAACATGAGCTTATTACTCTATCTATATAGACTAGCTGATGGTTAAAAAAGAAGGTTATTGCTGAGAAAACCAGAAGAGAAATACAATAGCTTTTTTTTTCAGAAAAGAAACAGCAATGTTCAAGTCTTGTATCTTGAATATGAGCATATTATTTTTTAAGTAATTAATACATAAATAATAACAATTTCTGCTCCCTTTCTTGCATTGTGAAGATATAACTGAATTCTATAAATATAAAATTATAGGATCATTTTTCACATAAAATACTTTTTTCTAGAGTTTTCTACAGTATAGAAACAGTGTAGCAAATGTAGAAAGCCACACATTACGAAGTGAAATATTACAAATATCAGCTAAAAATAGCTATCAAATCATAGCTAGATGTGTGCTATGTCTGAAAAATATACGTGATGGTTATGGATGAGATACCTTTGATAATACACCAACTTGATCAGAGTTAATCTCGCAAAAAAAAAGCAACGTCCAGGTTCACCAACTTACCTTCTGGATCCTTGAAGGTAGTCCGTATCGTGAGATCCAGACCCTTCCGAAAAAAAAACATGGCTACTCCTCCCAATTACTGTCGAATTACAGAAAGCCACCTAAAATGGGCGTGAAGGTTCGCGACTCAGAAATTTTGGTCCCGCTAATGGCAACCACACTTATATCTAGTGCCCTGAGATCACTGAGCAGGGGGCCTTGTTTCCATGGTGAGCCGTAAACTATGCATATTTATTTCGCCCTGCTTTAGATGAAAGGAGAAAAGTGAGAAAGGCCACTTACCTTATTCTCGTAAAGAGATTTTCCGTCTCTTTGGCAAGTTGTGAATGTTTCCACAACCAGTTCTTTATACAGTCTTTTGTTCATAATGCTCATGAAGTCTTTTACTCTTTTGGGTCGTTTATTTCTTAAAATGTATGTGTTGTCATATTTGGATGATGCTGTTATTCAGTGTAATGTATTTACAAGGTGTTATTCTTGTATTTTGGTGTATGCGATCCATTTGTCCTTTAATGCTTGTGATTGTGGCCGTTTAGTTAATAATCTCTTTATTTTTTCATGTATTGATGTATGTTTCGAGGAGTGTGTTCTCTCTCTTGTGAGTGCGAATTAGGTTGTGCTTGTACTTGGAATGGTGATGTGCTGGAATAATGGTGGTGATGGTGTAAGAGAGATAGAGGTGATTATGCTAAAAGTAGTGGTGTACCTGTTGCTAGGGGGTGATGTTGGTGCAACGTTGCACACACATTCTCCATTTGTTCATATCTGTCAGTTTTCTCTTTCATTAATCCTACTCTTTAAGATGATGATGATGATGATGATGATGATGATGATGATGATGATGATGATGATGATGATGATGATGATGATGATGATGATGATGATGATGATGATGATGATGATGAGGAGGAGGAGGAGGAGGAGGAGGGTATGATGATGATGATGATGACGATGATGAACAATAGTGAAAATAAAACTGTCATACATTTGAAATTTTCGTTGTACAAATATTACAAATTTTAAAGTTTATCTACAGATTTTCTGTAGAATTTAGAATCAGCAATTAAAATATTTCAAGATGTTATCCGGGCATTATATAACAATATTCTTAATTAGCGTATCACAGGAAACATGTTTATCGGTATATTCTTTGATACAATTAACAATCAGTTTATAAGTCTTTGAGAATAATATATCGAGGTTATTATTCGTGACACATACACTTGGCAATCGCAGCAACAACTGGAGCGCTCCTCTTTCGTTAAACACATTCTTTCTTTACATTTAGTTCAAAAACTCAGAGCGTTCGCGGCACAAATCACGTTCTTTAATGTCAACTGTAAACATGATTTTAAGCCGATATGGAACATACTACGTTTCCTATATAGTTCATGATTCGGGGGAAATATCGTTCCAATATGAGTCGCTGCAGATATCTGATCCCTTTGAACTTTTTCGCATAATCTGTATGGACAGACAGTAAGTGAATTAACTATCTAAAAGCAATTTTGCCGTGTTATTAGCATTTCGTCACTACTTTTACTATCAATCTATCGACCTCAAGTGATGGTCGGAGATAACCGGAAAGCATTTTCTTCTATAGTTCTATAGTTTTATCTGTCACTAGATTTAAAAACACGAGTATTTAAATGTGAAACAAGACGTATACACCTAAAGTAAATCATTGAATTTTTTTTTTATTCTGTTACATTAAGGCGGTGAGCTGACAGAATTGTTAGTATGCCGGACAAAATGCTTAGCGGTATTTTGTCCGTCTTCACGTACTGAGTTGAAACTCCGCTGAGGTCGATTTAACGTTCATCTTTTTTCGGTGTCAATAAAATAAGTACCAGTGAAGCACGGGGTTGATGTAGTCGACTAGTCAACTTCGCCCAAAATTTGAGGTCTTGTGCCTATTGTAGAAGAAATATTTTTTTATATATATGTAATTAATACGGAGCAGCCAAAACTATTGAATATTTTTAACTATCAACACAAGCAACCACCCACATGCATATACGCGTGTGTGTGTGTGTGTGTGTGTGTGTGTGTGAATCTCTGCTTGGTTTCTACAGATGGTTGCCCTTCCTAACGCCAACTACTTCACAGAGTGAATTAGGTGCGTTTTTCATTGTACCAGCACTGGTTACATCCCCAAGTATCCGCAAAACATATCCCGGCACTGGTTGGAGTTATAGGATCTTGGTTTAAGGAAGTAAAGTAGATTGGAATCATAATATATTTCTTTCGGTTCTTTGCGCTCTGAGATTAAAGCCTACCGGAGTTTACTTGACTAGTACACATAATCAGTCGCTTGGATTAACACCATCACCTGGTCTTTAGGTGCCTTAAACGGAGTCCACTCTCTTGCAAGTATTTGGGCATAGTTTCACATTTAAGGATACCTTTCTCCCTCTAACAAGTCTCAGTGACAGTGTAAAGGGTGATGGCACTGCTCAGCTTTCCTGGGACGTGATAAAAAAAATATGGAGGTTTAACGCGCATTTAATTATACTTATGTGGAGGCGCAATGGCCCAGTGGTTAGGGCAGCGGACTCGCGGTCATACGACCGCGGTTTCGATTCCCAGACCGGGCGTTGTGAGTGTTTATTGAGCGAAAACACCTAAAGCTCCACGAGGCTCCGGCAGGTGATGGTGGCGAACCCTGCTGTACTCTTCCACCACAACTTTCTCTCACTCTTTCTTCCTGTTTCTGTTGTACCTGTATTTCAAAGGGCCAGCCTTGTCACACTGTGTCACGCTGAATATCCCCGAGAACTACGTTAAGGGTACACGTGTCTGTGGAGTGCTCAGCCACTTGCACGTTAATTTCACGAGCAGGCTGTTCTGTTGATCGGATCAACTGGAACCCTCGACATCGTAAGCGACGGAGTGCCAACAACAACAACACCAATTATTCTTATAGAATCACTTATCGATCCTCTCTTAAGATATGGATATTATTATGTATGCAGATGCTGTTACTGCAACTGTTATCGTTCATAGTTGCATCAAGTTGTGTTCGAAGTCTTGCAATTTCCTCTAGAGATTTACCTGGCTTCACGAAAACCGGATTAGTGAGTGAGCTAACGAGTTTTCAGCAACTAGTTCCTATTATCAACAACAGCACAACAGCAAGATAAACATTTTATTTTGTCTTTTTTTTTTCTTTTTGTTGAGTGGGGTATTGAAGAAGATAATGAATTATCGCTGATGGCTCAATTACATTTAAAACAATAGCACAGAGAAATGTTTGTCCTCTGTTTGCTGATCAGTTAACCAATTTCTGAAAGCTGGAACTTCAGCAGTGTAATATTAACGGATTATTAATGTGTGTGTGTGTATGTGTGTGTGTGTGTGTGTGTGTGTGTGTGTGTGTGTGTGTTATTTGCTTGAATGAGTTTGATGTTTGGTTAGGCGATACAGGATGACTGAAGATAGTGTATTACTTTAGTGGTAGTTTTAGTGGTGATCGGTGGTGGTGGTGGTGGTGGTGGTGGCGGTGTTGGTGGTTATAATTATCGTGTCATCTTCTTCACCTTCATCATCACGTATTCAATAGTATTTAGTTTCGATTGAGTAGAGCACGAGTTGTATGAGTTATTTAATTGGATTGGATGGTGATTGCGTGGACTATGTATTGCGTAGATTGTGTTAAACTAATGATTCCTAACATAATGACAATGTCTCATATTTTTTTTTTTTCGCAGGATGGTTTCAGGAGTCAATCATATATATAGACACGGGTGTATAACGTACTATTTTTAATATTGATTTCAAATTTTGGCATAAGGCCAGTATTGTGGGGGAATGAGGTAAGTCGATTGCATCAGTACCAGTGATTTTATCGTCCCCTAAAGGATGAAAGATAAAGTCGACCTCGATGGAATTTGAACTCACGATGTAAAGACGGATGAAATGCCGCTAAGCATTTCGTTCGATGTGCTGACAACTCTATCAGCTCTACCGCCTAAGTATTATTTTTAATATTGACTGGCGATAAAGGCGATGAGCTGACAAAATGATTAACATGCTGGACAAAACACTTAGTGGCATTTCTTCCGGATTTACATTCTGAGCTCAAATTCTGCTGATGTCGACTTTGTCTTTCATATTTTCGAGATCGATAAAACAAGTACATGTTGGGTACTGAGATCGATGTAATCGACTTACCCCCCACTGAAACTGCTAGCCTTGTGCCATAATTTGAAAGTAATATTAGCTGGTTATAAAGGCGACGAGCTAGCAAAATGGTTAGCACACCGGACAAAGTTCTTAGCGGCATTTCTTCTGGGTTAACGTTCTGAGTTCAAGTTCTGCAGTGGTCGACTTTACCTTTTCTTCTTTCAAGATCGATAAAATAAGTACCAGTTGAGCACAAGTCGATGAAATCCATTAGCCCCCTACCACCAAATTTCAGGTCGTGTGTCTATAATAGAAAGAAAGAAAAATATATATTGACTGGCGACTGTGTTGTATGAACTGTGCAGATAGTACTTTGTGTAAATTATGTTATTGACGCTAAAAAGTTTCGTACAATATGGGAATTTTTCTTTACAGAAACAATTCTGGGGCTGTGTGTAAATTTTAAAGTCTTGTATGATTTTAATGCTTTATGTTTCGTTGTTTTTGTTTCTTTATCAAAGTCCGTGCATCAATTACTTTTGATTCCTTTTTTTCTCTCTTACCCTACACCTTACTTATTTCTACTTCAAAATATTTTGATAATGTTCTTTATTTCTTTTCATGCAATGTTTTGGTTAGAGGCTATGAAGATTTCTATCATACTAAGAACATCTTCATTCTTGTCTTTGTTTAACATAGGATGATTCGCTTTGATCTGACAATCAGTAGTTGTTTAGCCCAAGACCAGCCTAGATGGAGAAAACGTAAGATTAGAGGCGCTTCAGCCGTGACCAACTACTGTTTTCAAGTATAATATAACCATGTTTACATTATACTCTTATCCTTACAGTTTTAAGATAGCAGGTGTAAATGAGAGAAGATTTAGATGCTATTTCTTGTAGGTCGAGCGAGTGCATATTGTTTTCGGCGGCTCATTATTTGGGTGGTGTATTGGTAGAATCCTACGAGAGTGTCGGGAGAAAGCCTTTTGGTTTTGTTACGGCTCTTTGCATTCTGAGTTCGATTCCCGCTGAGATCAACTTTACCTTTCAATCCTCCAGGGTCGATAAAATTAAGTAACAGTCAAGAACTGAGTTCGATGGTATCAACTAACCCCTTCTCCTCAAAACTAATGCCAATGTACCTAAATTAGAAATCATTATTATAATTGCTTTTAGGGCGGCGTGCTAGCAGAATCGTTAGCACGCCGGATAAAATGCTTGGCGGCATTTCGTCTGTCTTAATGTTCCGAGTTCAAATTCTGCCGAGGTTGACTTTGCCTTTCATCCTTTCAGAGTCAATAAAATAAGTACCAGCTGAGCACTGAGGCTTATGTAATGGACTAGCTGGCCTTGTACCGAAAATGCTGGCCTTGTATCAAAATTTGAAACCATTATTATAATGGCTTTTGTAGTTGTCTTGTTCATAGTCTATGGCGATAGATTGTCAGAATCGTTAGAACGTCGGCCAAATGTTCAGCTGTATTTAGTCATAGATCCACGTTGTGAGTTTAAATTTTGCTGAGGTCGGCTTTGCTTTTCATCCTTTCGGGTTGCTCGATCTTATCGACTAACACATTCCCAACAAATTGTTGACTTTGTGCTTGAATCAGAAATCATTATTTATTCATTTTTTGATTATTACATAATTTTTTTTCTTTTATATCAAAGATAATTACGCACATCTTTAAAAACAGTCATAAAAGTGGTTTGTGAAAATGTTTTATCATCGTTTGCAGAATCTAGTATCTTCTGCAACATGTCTATCTCTATCCTTATAGATCGAAATACATGAAGTGCTTCCTTTATTAAAACAAGATTTAGACACGTCTTGAAAAACATGCAAAAAGCGTTCAAGGTTAACAAAAGTGTCCAAGATTAAGAAATACTATAATAAAATTCCCTAACATTATTTACAAATCCTTGTAGCGTTATGTTCTTACAGGACAGATCCTTATAATATAGATCTTGCTAGGTAATCTGGTAATATCTTTTGCAAAAATGGTTGACTATTATTGCAGTTGAGTCAACTACAAATAGAATGTTAGACACACCCCTTAAACAGCAAAAATGTTTTTTGTTTCAAAAGTTAGGCCGATATAATTCATTAGCTTTCATCTAACTTCCACACAACATTATAGTCATTTGATACTTCTAAGTTCATAATTAGTATGCTATTATCATTTTCGCCACTGAAAATTATGTCAGTCATATTGCTATCTGGTGGTATGTCTCTACACTAAAGTTCCGTATTATTTTCCATACCGTGACAAAACTCTTTTCTTGAGGCAGCTGAAATTGGGTGCAAAATTATTATTATTATTATTATTATTATTATTATTATTATTATTATTATTATTATTATTATTATTCAATAGTCTAATTTTTATCACGTGTTTTCACTGCACTACCGAGCGCAGTTTTGTGTGCCTTGAGTATGTGCTGTAGTTTGTTGTGGTACTCTTATATTTACTGTATTGTAAGTGTTTTATGTAGGATGTCTGATATTTAATCATGGAATGTTTTATATATATTTTATGATTAATGGTGCTACCTTGTTCACAGCTAGTGTTTTTTGGATCCATGTGTGGAGAATACTATTAAAAGCCTTTCGGTAATCGATCCAGGCCATACTTAGACCCTTCTTCTTTCTGCGACTGTCTTCAGTTATGGCTTTATTGAGAAGTAGCTGATCCGTATGAACCCTTGCAGCATCCCTTCACTTCTGGAAACAGGTTGTTTTCATCCAGATGTTTGCCCATCCTCTGCGATGTTATTGCAGTAAAGGCTTTGTAAATTGTAAGGAGACAAGTTATCGATCTGCAATCTTGTGGGTCTACCATTTCAGTGAATTTGGGACTTAGGATAGTTTTCCCTTCCGCGAGCCATTCAGGCATTGTTTCTGGCTCTGCTAATATTTCATTAAATTTCTCAGCCAACTTTTTATGTATTCCTGTTAGATGTTTTAACCAGAAGTTGGAGATCTTGTCGTGTCCGAGTATCTTCCAGTTGCCTTCTTGTCGTGCTCGGGTGCCTTCCAGTTTTTTCAGTGTCTGGGTGACCTTTTCAGATGTTATAGGAGTCCAGCGTTGTTCAGATGCTGTGCTTGTTGTTTTGATAGATCTTTTCTGAGGTTGTTCCTTCGCTGACCATATTTCTTTCCAAAATTCTTCCACTCCTTCTGCTTTTGGTGCTGCATTGATCTCTATTTTATTTTTGCTAAGTTCTTGCTAGAATCTTTTCGGATTGGAGTTTTGTTCAAAGAAACGTTGGCGTTTCTCATACCAGTGGATTCTTTGTGCATTGGCGAGGATATCTTGCTTTAGCTGTTCTTTTACCTCAGGTATACCTTGTTCTGTAATTTTGTATTTTTTCTTTTTCGGAAATAGCGCTGCACTAATAACGTTCTTTTCACTGACCTTCAACTCTCGGGGTGGCCAATCTTTCCTTTTCCAGTGCTCCTCTTTTTCTCTACTCTCCCACATCCACAAAAAACATGGGAATTTCGTGTAGTCACTTTGTTGACCAAGCAGGAAATTTACAATTTTCAAATCGGCACATAACATCCATTTATGTTTGGTGTAGTCAATCTCTTCTATAACCTGTTTGATGGCATCGTGTTTTTCTTTCAGTGTTGTTGAATGACCTATAGGTATTGGCGCATACATGTTGGTATTATGGAGCAAAACGCATTTCAAACTAGGTTTTGAACTATCAATGAACAATCTCCATTCATCAGGATCGTATTTGTGGATGCCTAGTCGAAGAAGAACGCTCACACCGTCATTGCAATGAACAAGATCCGTGTTCTCATTAAAGAATGGTACAAATTCGGCATCCCTATTTCGATAGAATGTTACCTTTGTACCTTTTGCTAACAGGTGTTTTTCGTTGGGCCTGGAGACCAAAAGTTCTGCTGATTCTTTGCTTAGATTTAAGTCTCGAACCAAATCATTTAATTCATTTTGGTTAAACGGCTCTGGCAAGGTTTCGGAAACATAGGATCGTTTTCGGAATGAAGACTAGGAATGAAGCGTAATGAAGACTAGGATAGTCGATAGATCTGCGTTTCTTTTGGTTCAGTCCCGCAACACTGACTGAACAGAAGTAGCATTCGTCAGAGTGGTTCTTTGGCTCACGCCAGATCATAGGAATAGCGAATCTCAGCGATTTTCGGGTACCTGAACTCCACTGTTTCATGTGTTCCAAACATATCTTGCAAACAATGTGAGGGGCCCATGATATGTCCTGATCACCAAGCTCGACGTGAAAGTAAGCACGATAGGCTTTCTTGTAAAAGTCAGATATCGGTTTCTTGTTGGCTTTCGGTATGAACTCCCCGCATGTATAGCAAAATAAGTTGGAATCATTTTTGCATCCACTCGTTGAAGCCATGTTATTTGATATCTATCTCTATGATTAAAAAAGAACATGAGTTGGTTGAGCATTTACATTATACTTTGCGTGTTCATATTTAGGTAATTTGATCGTTCCTAATGTCCTACGGAAAGACTCGTAAAACTGTTAATAGCAAAAGACGGAAAGACTCGTTACGCTGATTCTACTTTGTATCTTCGTAATCCTGCGTGGAGGGCAGATGTTATGGTGAAACCATTTTCATGATGTTTATCATGTACAATGGAATAGGTGTGTTCAATTAGGATGTCTTTAGTTGGAGTTTTTTTTTTCCAACTGTGAAAGCAAAAGCTCTTAATCTGCTTGGTTTCTTTCTGTATTGAAGGGATAAAAGAGAGGGGATAAACTTATGAATATCAAACAGAAGATTTTAGGGTTTCGTTTTTTTTTTAAGTTACCTTAATTATCAGGTTTACTAAAGTGCATTACTAATAAAGTTTATCAGTTAATTTGTATTTTGGCAATAAATTGGAAAAAATCGGTACTTCTATTTTAAAAGTTTTGACTCAAAAACAGTTTTTTCTTATAAAAATAGTTTATTTCAGGTGGCTGACATAAATTGCTCGGCCTACCTGAAAATTCATGGGTTTCTACTACCTTTTTTAAACTAAATTTTGCGATCAGCCAAGATTGTAAATTGATTCTTTTTCCAAAAATGAGCAATTTCAGTACAGCAAAAGTTGTAGCTAACCATGAAAAACTAAGGTCATTTTCGGAATCAGCAGCATCAAATTAGCTAGAAAACGTGTTTTGTTTCTTGGCACCAAAAATCGTATTGACCAGTGTAATATACTAGAAAAAAACGCTAGAAATATCTTTGTCGATAACACTCCAACAGCATGTTAAGCCAGAGAACAAGCTACGAATGACCGATGTAATCTAAAAATATGACTATAAAACTAACTAATTCGTATTTTGGAATACTTACAATTCCCTACAAAAATAGATTATCTCTCAAAGTCATACTCGTATCCCTATACAATACCAAGATCAACACACAAAAACACACGTCAAAAATTAACACGTGTATGCTGATATGACTTAACGGCTAAAAAATTTGACTGACAAGCAAACACGTGATGTTGACCAATGAAACTAACGGTTAAAAAAAGTTTTGGTGGACAAGTCAACATGAATTCAACCAGTATATAAGAAACAACACAGACACAAAATATATTCAATTCATGAAAATGTGACT
>NC_068987.1:24708582-24712576 GCF_001194135.2 Octopus bimaculoides | reverse complement strand
GTGCGAGACATACTTTGTAACACCATATGTTGAAATCTATGACATCATAGAGTAGAAATTGAAAATTGCGAGGGAGTTGACGTTTTACTCTTCGTGTTTGTGTGAACCAAATAACTGTTAGTATGTAACACTCTAGAAGCAATCGAGATAAACAGCCTGGTGAACTATAATACATGATTATATTCTGAGGGTGGAGTAATTTCATTTCATTTTTGGATAGGCAAGAACGTGATATTTGTGATATTTGTTCCAGCTTTCAGCATACTAATGAAGTACTGGGTTCGTCTTCCCCCCCTCTCTCTCTCTCTCTCTCGGAAACGGCTACGTAGTGCAGTGGGAAGGGTTGTGAGGGATGGTCACTCACGGCGTCCCATTCGCCAGAAAGGAAGAAAAGTTAAGCGAAGCTGTTTTAACAAATTCATTTCAATTGCATCAATAATAGCTTAAGAAAGTCATATTTCTTGCCGTTTCCCTATAACTAACTTTAGCTGGCTGTATTAGACAAATAATTATTATTACTGTTATAGAACACTGCATACTGATGAATTGGCAAAACCATTTGCGCCGGTCATATGTGTTGCGGAGTTTTTTTTTATCTTTATACTCTGTGTTCAAAATCTACCTCGGTTAACTTTGCCTTTCATCCATTCCGGGTCGATAAGGTAAACAGTAAAGTACAAGACGATGGTAACGATTAACCCCTTTCTCTGAATAATGCTGACCATGTACCTAAATTAGGAATCTAATTACAGAGCATTGTAAAATTTTCTTTTTAATAGTAAATGGGGGAAAAGATAAACAGTGCCATGACTCTTTCTAGTGGTAAGAATGGGATAAAATTATCCGCAAAACAAGAGACCTGATCTAAATGCTTGCAGCAGAATGGACTCCGCTAAAATACCCAAACCATGTGGTGGGGATAAACCGCGCGTTAGAATAATTCTAGCCTCCAAAAATAGTAACTGCTCCTCCGGTTATCAAAATTCGTTCCAGTTTCTGTTCCTCCGAAACTCGGATAGAAGACAACTGTCCTTGGTGCTATATTGTGGGATTGAACTTGTAGTTCTGTAGTTGTTTAACGTTATGTAGTTGCTTAATGAACTTCCTAGTCACGCAACTATGCAGCACACAGATTAGAGAACTGCTGACGAGAAGAGACTGAAACGATTGTTCGCTTTTTTTTTTTTTACTTATTGATTCTATTTAACTTCACTCGGTTGTTAAAATCATCACTGAGAAGTGTGAACATCACAACGTATTCTTACTCGCTTTCTCAATGAGCCTCAATCTTACTCGCTTTTCTCAGTAAGCCTCAATCACCAGTGAATTTATTTCGATTCTGAGAATGATAAAATAGGTGAAATGCCGATTTATATTTTCACAAGGTCTATTTGAGGTAAACAATAAGTATCGCAAAGTGTGATATCATATTAACATGCAAGTGTTCAAAATGTCTTCCTGCACTTCGCCACAGCGTTTTAATCGAGAAATCCAATCTCGTTTGGCATTTTGAAGTGTAACTTGAGGGATGTCATTCCAAGCTTTTATTAAGCACGTTTTCAATCCATCAATGACGGTATCTCTGCTAATAACAAGCTCCAGACACAGTAATCCATTACATTTAAGTCCAGACTATTTGAAGGTCATTCTTCAAGTGCAATAAAATCAGGGGTAGATTGTTGGAGGAACTGAACAGTAACCTTGGCTGTGTGAGGCTTTGTACTATCCTGCTGCCATATTCATAGCTCGTCGCCCATGACTTCTTTATTTATAACTCTATACTGGCCATGCGAAAAGCATGAGTATAATACTGTTTGAAAGAACAGAGAGTGAAAGTTAGTGAAAGCTGAGTTGAGACAACAGGAGACTGTCTGTACATATCAAAATCTTATTTTAGACGAAGGTCATATACGCTAAAATGTAATGGCTTTTGTTTCATATTTATAGCTAACATGGAACTCTCCGTAGGTATAGCTATATATAAGTGCACAAGCGCACGCATAAATGCATACTTATAATATATGCGTGTATATTTACATACATACATACATACATACATACATGCATATGAACATGTCTAGATATGCAACTATATCCATGAGAAGACATACATAAAACAAAACATGTAAATCTGCACGTATACATACATACAAAATACCTTGTTGTCGATGTTAAAATTCCAATGAAGGAACCTTGGATCTAGGTTAGAAACAGGCTCTTTCTCTATTGGCAAGAAATCTTGAAATAAAACTGAATAATGACATACATAAGAGGTGCACTCCAGGCGTTTTGAAACTTTTTAGAAAAGGCAGTTATAACAGTCCTAGATTATTGTGATTATAGTATATCATTGCAAAACATCTAATAAGCTGACCTGCCAACTTTTCTGACTTCCACGGGTGGCCTTCGCGAAGGGGCTGGAGCGCAACCACAAGGACATTAACGTCAGAGGTCCTACTGTGAAGGAGATTAGAGTTTTGGACTCCTTTGAAATCAATAAATGTCTCTCCTGAAAAAGTCTGGAAATTTATGGGATGCACAGGCGTGGCTTTGTGGTAAGAAGCTTACTTCCCAACTACAAGGTTCCGGCTTCAGTCTCACTGCGCGGTTTCTTGGACGAGTGTCTTCTAATATAGCATCGCGCGACCAAAGCCTTATTAGTGGATTTAGTTGATGGAAACTGAAAGAAGCCTATCATATATACAATATATATGTATGTATGTATGTATGTGCGTATGTATGTACGTATGTATGCATCTATGTGTGTGTGTCTTTGTGTATGTGTTTGTTCACCACCGTTTCAAACCGGTGTTGGTATATGTCTCCGTAACATAGCGAAAAATACCGATAGAATAAGTATAGGCTTTAAAAAGTCCTGGAGTCGACTTGTTCGGTTAAAAGCCTTCAAGGTGGTGCCCCAGCATGGCCGTAATCAAATGAATGAAAAAAGTAAAAGATAAGAGATAAAAAGATATATACATGTCTATGATATATATATATATATATATATATATATATATATACACGCACGCGCACACATATAATCACACTATATATTTATGTATATGTATGCGTGCACACATAGAGACATGTATATGCCTGTTTATGCGTGTGTGCGTGCATGTGCGTGCGTTCGTGTGTGTGTGTGTGCGTGTGTGTGTGTGTGTGTGTGTGTGTGTGTGTGTGTGTGTGTGTGTGTTTGACATGACACCGAAAAGAAAACGTGTTATGAATAAATAGACTAGAAGACAGTAAGTTGATTGCTCACATATTCACTCAGCTATGATACTGCGTACGTGAGATGTTTTCTGTGGGTGAGTGGTGAAGTGAGTCATAAAATATATCTTGAAGGGACGATAACTGGGAACACCAAAACGTCACTTGATACATAATTTACATTTTATTTTGTTCTTACTATTGCTATTGTGCTTTTGTTATTGGCGGGTGTATCAGGGGTTTTATTTTATTGGTTTCCTTTTCTACTCTAAAGAACAAGCGACAAGAGTTGACGCCATGATCCGACTTCCTCTTCTCCCACGATTTTCACTTACACTGCACTGTATATATTCAGGCTAGACATTGGGCTCACATCATGCATATATACGTATGTATATGTATGTATGTATGTATGTATGTATGTATGTATGTATGTATGTATGTATTGGCGATTTTTTCTTCCTCCGTCTTCCCTTCTTTGGACTTTCCTATATTTCCGACGAAGAACTTCGCTCGAAACGTCAAATTCTCTTTCTTTCCTTTCCTGAGCGTCCAGTAACACAACATCTGTATCATGTACTCGCGTTGTTGTTTTTTGTTGTATTTTTTTAATCGTTTTTCTTGTTTGAACTCACTATGTATGTATATATGTATGTACGTACGTATGTATAGATAGATAGAGAGAGAAAGAGAGAGAGGAGAGAGGAAGGGGAGAGAGGGGGTAAATCTCGTTGCTAACACCGGAGACAGGAAGGCTATAACGGATCGCTTCTCTAGA
>NC_068987.1:24703947-24705672 GCF_001194135.2 Octopus bimaculoides | reverse complement strand
CGAGTATAGGCTCATTTTTACCCGGGATTTATGGCATCACTATCTTCCATTTTAAGCTCGTTTAAAATATATTAAAATATGGTGAGTTCTGTAATCTACTTTGTTGTTGGACAATCATTGATGATTTCGTCTTCACATTGTGTACCGTATCTGAGGAAAATTAGTGCGGCAAAGTTCATCTCTCAAGAGGTTGTACACACACAGAAATTGAATTATTGATGTTACTGAGTGAGACACTCTCTGTAGGCTACATGCACCCACACCCACACACACACACACACACACACATACACACACAGACACACACAGACACACACACACAGATACACGTATCATAGCTGAATTCAATAATGTAAACTAAGAAAAAATGAATCGATTTCGCAGTGTCGCCGCTACTTATAGCGGTGAGTTGTTCTTATGTTGTGATGTCTATTTGCAGCAACATGAAATGGTCTGTATATAAGCAGCGTATTCAAAGCAATTCTGATGGATGGTAGAATGCGAACTGCCTACCTTTCACTCAGCCATTTCCATTCTTACAGTGTCATTCTGCTCCTTGAAAGAAACAACATATTCTATTTAACAAACACTGCTGAGTAAGGGATAAATATTTTTAATCAGTTAAATCTGAAGAAAAAGGCAATAATCTATGGCCTTCATATTCTCTCCAAGACCACTGAGATTGATATCGTTAATACTCTACTTGGAAAAGTAGAATATTAATCAAATCAGGAAAAGCACGTGCAGATGGAATTTGCAGAGTTGAGGTTCTGGGAAGGAAAGATTACGCGCAGTAGTTGGTGCAGAGTGTGAGGGTGTTAGACACAACTAGGACGATGAGAAGCAGAGAAACTAGTGAGTCAGGGCAAATGAGTAGAGGTGGCTAGCTCGGAGTAGAGGTCATATTTGCGATAACGACTCGGTTTCGATTCTCCAGTGAGATTAATTAACTTCAATTTGAACTATTACCCTTTGAAAGGACGTGGACGTCAGGAATACTCCATTTTCTTTTTGTCAGAAAACATCAACCTGTCTGTAATTAGTCCAAAACAAAAATACCTATTTTAACTTTTATCAATCTTAATCAACATTTTACCAACTAAATTCCGAGATACAGTTCTTTTGACCGTTCCAGGACTTCTTTTCACTTGTTTTAAAGTTTGCCCTGTCAGACAGGCATTAGAGAAAGCTTTAAAAGAAGTGGAAAGAAGTTCTGGAATAACCTCACAAATTTCCATCGTTACACACTCCGACGTCTAGCCAATAACGATTCTATTGTTATTAAAATGGCGGATAAGGGAAGTGCTATTGTAATTATGGATAAAAGTGGGTGTATTTCGGTTTGTGAAGAAGTTTTAAGTGACAAAACTTCACGTGAAGAATTACCTGTCGATCCAAACCCCAATTACAGAGAGGAACTTGACAAAATAATTCTGGCAATTGAGACAAACAATTTCATTAATAAGGCCGAATCCAGGATTTTACGGCCAAAAAGAAAAACACCTGTATTTTATGGTCTCCCTAAAATACACAAAGCTGGAAAGATTAGCTCCAATGCGCCCAATTTGCAGCGGATATGAATGCTGTACAGCCAAAATTTCGGAGGGGCTGGATGGTTTTCTACTCCCTGTCGCACAAAGATCAAGTTCCTATTCGAGATACTTTTGATTTTGAATCTAAAATTAACAACTTTTTTAAGCACAGAAGCCATGTAGAAAACTGTTT
>NC_068987.1:24692335-24703863 GCF_001194135.2 Octopus bimaculoides | reverse complement strand
GGTAACCGCGGATGTTTCTTCCTTATATCCCAATACTTGTCACGATGAAGAGGTAGAATCCTGCGTGAATGCCTTCGAAAGACGGTCAAACAAAAGTATTGCACCAAATTTTCTCTGTAGATTATTGAAGTTTGTGTTACAAAGTAACAGTGAATTTAGGACAAAAACTTTACCACCAGTCGAGAGGTTGCGCCACGGGTACCCGAATAGCAGTTAATTTTGCTAATGTTTTCATGAAGAAATTTAAGACAAAGTTACTGAAGACATTCAAATCCCTACATGGTCATGAACCAATACTCTGGTTACGGTTCATTGATGACGTCTTATTTGTCTGGAAAGGATCACAGGATAGTATAATTGACTTGTTGCATTTTTATGGCTGTTATACTAAAAACTATGGCTTTAAGTCTAACATAAAATTTACGTCTAGTTTTTCAAAGACTAGCGTTGAATTTTTGGGCACAAAAGTTAAGTTTTCTGGAGGTAGAATAGTGATAGAGTTATTTTGCAAACCCACACCATACCACATTTACCTTCACCGCCGCTCCGATCATCCACATCATATAATTCGGTCAAATCCCAATTTTTTAAGATAAAATGGATTTGTACTAACATAAGGGCTTACTGGAAACATGCAAATACTTTTGTATACCATTATGTCAAACGCGGTTACAGTGAATCACGATTAAAGGAAATAGCAAATAGCAAAGAGTCAAACCTTCACACATAATTTTAGCAAACATAATACAATATGTGACAGAATTCTTTTAGTGATTAACTGGCACCGAAATTTCGCTGGCATTTCAAAAGTGTTGCATGAAAGTTACCAGCATGTTGCAGGAAAATATTCTCGTTTCAAACAAATATTTCCTCATCCACCTATTGTAGCCTTCAGACGGAATAAAAATATAAGAGAACTATTACCCTCTACTTCTAACTTCAAGAAAATTAACATTGGAGTATCTGCACGCTGTACTTTGAAAAACAGCCGCAAGAGAGGTAAGCCCTATTCATTGTGTAACAACATATAGATAGGAGCATTTAATGGGAATATATCCACTGAAATTTTGATTGATGCAATCCAACGGGTACACTGGTATGTTACAAATTTTATGTGTAAAATGGTTCCGTTGGTATCTTCTATCGTTGAAATAAGCAATAAACCTATGACAATATCTAAATTCTTATTGCCTATTGTCTGTAACATATTCTAGCACACGGCATTTAACAGCATTTAACTGCAAAGACGCTATATTAGATGCATCAACGCAGTCCCCAATATCTTTTTTTTAACGGATAATTCAAGGGATCCTTGAAGAGATCCTTTTCATAGTATATGAGAGAACTTTTAAGACATTTAACATCTAAAGCAGTGGTTCCCAAAGTGGGCAGTACTGCCCCCATGGAGCGGTGGAAAGATCTGGGGGTGGTGAAGAAAAATGGGATGATAATGGGGTGACCAAAACGGGGTAATAGATGTGAAAAAAAAATAAAAGGTTAATTAGATTAAGTTTTATTTGTGAAATACTGTTTTGAATTTGCTGCAGAAAATGATCTATGTCTGTAATGGTGAAGGGGTGCACGAGGAATGTGACCTTAGAACCAAGCCTAAAAGTTTGGGAACCACTGTTCTAAAAGACATATTTCGGAATCAAATTCTAAATTGTTGAAGGCTTGGAGGGGTTTTCTTACTCTCAATACTTACCAAAATTCTTTCTAATAAAATAATAAGTAATAAAGTTTCTATAAAATATTTTTCGATAAATATTTATGCAACTTCGTTAAACTAACTTGTTAAATGCTTTATAAACGACGGCTAATATTTTTTTACTTAATTATTCAAAATAACCGGAGATTGGGTGAAATTTATGTCAATATGTTGTAACATTTTACTTGCTTTTTGGAATAGTATATAACATGTTGAAACAGTACATTTTATACGAGAATAAAAAACTAAAATTATAGAACATAGAAAATTTTTCTTGTTGTTCAAGCAGCTTTGACACATTAACAAATAACTTCAGGGAAAGTGGATTTAGTGTGAGTGTATTTACAGGCTCAGATCTTATGCTAGAAGTAGCAGCCAGCAAATCACATCAGACCATCTTTGAAGTCAATATTCAGTAGTAAAATCAGGAATCAGTGAAATTCCGTCAAGGTCGACTTTGCCTTTTATTCTTTCGGGGTCGATAAAATAAGTACCAGTTGATGATTGGGGTCGATGTAATCGACTTACTCCACCTCCCGAAATTACTGTACTTGTATTAAAATGTGAAGCAATATTAGGAATAAGTAATGAGATTCAGTTTTTTGTCTCTATTTCATTTTATAGCCAATAAAAAAAAGAATTGCAGTAATAACAAGAAAGCTTTCGGAAATAAATACCAACGATGGCAACAACGAAAAATTATATTCAACGATCAGCTGCTTCAGCAGAAACAAATGGAATGAAAACTATTGATTCGGGCTTGGATATCGGCAGGTATGTCAAGTTTTATTATCATTACTGAGTGAGAGAGCAGTGCATGTCATCAAAGTGACATTGGGGTAAAATATACGAAGCCTTATATACCCATCATGACTACCCTTCTGATAAGGGTACACGAGGCACATGCATCGCAACCATATGTGCACAAGTCCCCTCCCCCAAATATTCAAGCCTTGTGCCTACAGTAGAAAGGATTATTAATATCATTATTATTTCTCTTTATCACAGATCATGTTGGAGCTCCTGGAGTCTTACGTGCGTAGCGGGCTTACTACCTGCAGTCTACGGTACCATGCTATTCGTTCTGTTCAGCTGTCTAATACTTTCCTGATTATTCTGGTCGTGCCAAAGAACCAAACCTCTTGTAACAGTCTTACTGGGCACTCTATTCCAATTTTCTCTATATTCCTCTTGATGCCTTCTGATACTGTTCCCAAGGACCCAACAATAATTAGAATTATCTTCGCCTTCTTCATTTTCCATAACCGGGCTATTTCGTACTTAAGAGGATTTATCTTTTCGCCTTCCTTCTTGACTATTCGTGGGTCAAAAGGGAAAGCAACTTCAGCTATACAGCATATGTGGTGCACCTTCTCCACCACCACTGGGTCCGGTCTGTTATGCTCTAGCACCTGATCTGTTTGGATTGGGAAATCTCAGAGGATTTTGCTTGTCTCCAACTCTGCCACTGTCTGCGGTTTGTGCTCATGCCACGTCTTGCCTCTCTCTTGCCCCCACTTTTCGCACAGTTTCCGGTATAGCACTTCCGCTACCTGATCTTGTCACCACAATTTGTAGTGGTTTGGGGCAAGTCTAGGGTATTCGTTCATGATATGGGCAATGGTTTCATCTACTCTATTGCAGATGCGGCACAATGGAGACACTTGCTCATTCCTAAGATTGACCCTCCAGTTCGTAGCCAAAGTTTGATCTTGTGCTGCCAGTATAGTGCTCTCGGTCTCTTTCTTTAGTGTACCTTTCATCAGCCAATCCCACCTATTTTTTCCAGCAACTTCTGTTGTGGTTGCATTGAATTGATTGTATATTCCCTTCTTGCGTAATTCTTCTTCATATCCTTTTTGCAATTCTTCCTTTGTTTTTCCTTTTTTTCTTTGCTTTCAATACTCCCTCGTTCCTAACTGTTACTAGGAAGGTTTCCTTACTTTGGACGAGGTATCTCATTAAACTCTCGAACTCGATACGCACGCAGTCTTCCACACTTATCAGTCCTCTTCCTCCATTTGCTCTCTTCGTATATAGGCAATTAGTGTCAGCATGTGGATGATGGGCACCATCGTTAGAAGCTTTCTTGACTTCCTGTCCATCTCCTTTAGTCCCTCTTCTGTCTACTTCAGGATTCCAGCGCCATACCGAACTACTGCGATTGCGCGCGAGTTTATTACCGAAATTATGTCACTGGCATTTAGCTTTGAAGTCAATATTTTTCTCACTCGCCGCAGTTACTCTCATTTTGTCTTTTCCTTCATGCCATTGTGTTTGACTCCATCTGCCTAAAGTATTCCCAGGTATTTATAGCTGGATTGAAGTTGAATTGCCTTCATCATTTCACCACTTGGCAACCATATGCCATCTGTTTTGAGAAGCTTTCCTCGGCTCACCACAGAAGCATATTTTGATAGTCAAACTCCATCTTAATATCATTGGAGAAAATCCACACTGACTGGACTAGGCTGTCCAGTTCTGCTTCAGTTTTTGTGAATAGCTTCAGGTCATCCATGAATAGCAAGTGGTTCAGTTTTCCCTTACCTCTTCCCAGATCATACCCCAACTTTATTTTCTGTAGTATTTCACACAAGATCATTCCCAGCACGAATATCAGTGGGGGCACACTCCCCACTGAAAGATACCTCTCTTGATTTTCATCTCTCCTAATACCTGATTCCCTGCTGTCAATTCCGTTCTCCACCATTTCATGCTGTTCCATATAAGGCTTCTCATATTTTCTGCTACTCCATACATTACCATTGCTTTTATTATCCAGGAGTGTGGTATCATATCGTATGCTTTACGATAGTCAACCCATGCCATGCTAAGGTTTATGTGTCTTCTCTTGCAGTTCTTGATTATTAGATTATCAATTAAGAGCTGATCCTTCGTTCCCCGACTTCTCTTTCAGCATACTTTCTTTTCAATAGGTAGCAGCCCACTGTTTTCCAGATATCTATACAGTTCACCGGCCATCGTACCTGACGTTAGTTTCCACCTTAGCGGAAGGCATATTATTGGTCTAAAGTTGGATGCAGCATTTCCCTTTTCAGGAGCCTTGGCACACAACTCTGTCTTTCCCTTTGTCATCCAGCTGGGTACTGCGCCTTTCTGCAAACACTCATCTAGTTGTTACGCTATCCTTTCATGGAGCCCTCTCAGCTTCTTCATCCAATGACCTTGGACGCCATCTAGTCCTGGGCTCTTCCAATTTGGGAATTTTTTAACTGCTTTTTTATCATTCCTGTAGTTATCTTTGCCTTCTTGACCTTCTATATTTCTTAACCTATCTTGGATTTCATGCAGCCACTCCGCTTCTTCATTATGCTCTATAGGTTGGTCCGATATCCCTCTTCAGAATGCCTAGCTTTCCTCTGCATCTGGTATCATTATTCCGTGTAATTGTCCATATAGTTCCTGAAACAGTTTCTTCTTATTGGCTTCAAACAATCTGTTTTGCCTGAATTGTTTTGTTTGTTCTGTTGTCACATCTTTCCAGTTTTGCTTTGATTACTACTACTCTGTTTCAATTCTTCAAGTATCACATCGTACCCTTTATCTCTTATTCTTATGTTCTTTCCAACATTATTCTTATGCTTTCGTTCTGCAATTTTCCTCTACTCAATCTAAATGTCTTTTTAACTTTGTTTCTCACAAATTCGTCTACGCCAGAATGGCTCTTTACGTTCTGTTTGTTCACTTCTTTCGTATCCAACTCTATCTGCAGCAACCATAGCTGCAGCCCAAATAACCTTGTTAGTTTCGGTTATATTTCTCGTCTGGAATAGCCCAAGGACCGAATCTATCTTTTCGGTTTCAACTTTCAGCTTGCGTCGATCAATGTACCTCAGATCAGGGGTGGGGGCTTGATCCTGGTTTTCTCTCATATGTCGGCTCAGCATCGCCACTATACCTTGTTGGTCATCATCGTATTCTTGTGCTATAACTCTTCCTCTTATTTCTGCTTAATTTGCTGAGAATACATTTACATTTACACTTTGCTCTACGTCTTCACTGCCACCATTCATTTTTCTGTTCTCACTGGACAAAATATCTGTTGGTAAAGTATTATTTCTATTTTCTACTTTCCTTTTTATCGCTTCAATTTCCATGTCTATTAACCACCCTTTTGTTCTTATTGCTCTTGTCTGATCGGTTTACTGTTGCTCACTTATTTCGAAGAGTCCTATTTCCTTCTATCTTGCTTTCATTCTTAGTCGGAATCCCCTTCTCCTGCTTTTACCCCTGATCCAGCATTCAATTACCGTTCGGTTTGCCTCCTTATCCCACCTTCTTCTCTGCCTCTGGCTTTGTGTACAAGCAGTCTCTTGATGATGACCGGGCCTATGCTGCTCAACCACAGGGCACCTGCCGGACGAAAGGCTTTCACCTTTAGTTCCAGCCTCATTAACATCGTTATTTGATACATTTGTATTAGACATTTTCACTCAACAATGAGTTTTGTGTTTTACGGTTAGCCACCAACCGGTGTTTTTATCGAGACAGTATCTCTAGTAAGATTGTCAACCAAGACTGCAGAGTTCTTACAACCCATAAGTTGGGCCTGTTCCCTTTGCATTTGTGTGTTGGGTTTCATGATCATGATTCTCACTAGGAGACAGGTGAGCGTCAGTTGGTCTCGTATCTTCATCCAAATATTGCTCGAGAATTAAGTCCTGATTCGCGGTTCATTCGTCCTCATGGAGTCGTTGGACACTGACAGGTTGTTACCATTGTTACCAAGGAGTCCTATCTACTCCAGTTTTAAATCAGAGTGTTTCTTCTCCTAGACAGACTGCCAACCAAGTACCAAGGATAGGGGTATCATGCAGAGAACGAAAATCAACGGAGATGGGCTGTCACCCTGGAAAATCCCTCTTCTGATACCCAGGGTGCCCAAGCTTTTTCCATAAGATGTCAGTTCAGTTTTGCATCCTACCATACTTCTCTTCAGGAAACAATTTCAAAAAGATCTAAGCACTCAATGATCCACGAATGTGGAGCCATATCATAACCTTGGCGATAGTCAATCCAGGCCATTCCCAGATCTGTTCTTCGTTCACAATCTTGCATTACCATTTTGTCTATCAATATTTGATCTTTGGTACCTCTACATCTCCTTCTACAGCCTTTTTGTTCTGGTGGTAATATATCGTTCTCATTAAGAAATTTATACTGTTCTTCTGCAATTCCTCCTGACAGTAACTTCCACATTAACGAGAGGCAGGAAATTGGTCTGTAATTGTCAGCATTTCCCTTTAATGCATCCTTCAGGCACAACACCGTTCGTACTTTTGTCAACCAGCCCGGGATCTCTTCTTCTCCGTTGATCAATGCATTGAATTTCTCTGCGATCAATTTATGGCAATTGCTGAACTTTTTTTCATTCAAAATCCCTGTACACCATCAGGTCCTGCTGCTTTCCAATTGCTTATTCTTTTAACTCATATTTCTGATACTGTCTTCTGTGAAGTGAATAGTCTCTTGCTGGGGATATGAAGCTGTTTGCTTCAGGCTGCAGAGCCATTCAGCTGTAGTATTATGTTGTTCTTGCTTACTCCATATCTTACCCCAGAAAAATCGACTTTTATCAGTATCAGGGACTAATCTTTCACGTTTTTTACTGTCATTAATCTCTTGGTAAAATCGCCTTTGGTCTCTTTAAGCAATTTCTTTTGCTGGTATTGCTTAATGCGTTGTTCAAACCTAGTTAGCATTGCTTTTTTGGCATGTATGTGCTGTTTCAGTTCTTCAATTACAACATTGACGCCTTATGTATCTACACCATACTTCTTCCTAAATTTTTCGAATTTCCATTCATTCTGAAGTTCTCCATTTCTTTTCCATTATTCTTATTCTTATTATTATTATTATTATTATTATTATTATTATTATTATTATTATTATTATTATTTTGGCGGTGAGCTGGTAGAATCGTTAGCGCACCGGACAAAATTCTTAGCGGCATTTCACCCGTCACTACAATCTGAGTCCAAATTCCGCCGAGGTCGACTTTGCCTTTCATCCTTTCGGGGTCGATAAATTAAGTACCAGTTGGTTGAGTACTAGGGTCGACGCAATCGAGCAGTCCTCTCCCACCACATTTCAGGTCTTGTGGCTATAGCAGAAATTATTATTATTATTATTATTATTATTATTATTATTATTATTATTATTATTATTATTATTATTATTATTGAGTGAGTTAGAGAGCAGTGATGGCCATCAAAGTGACACTTGGACAAAATATACGAAACCCAATTTACCTATCATGACTACTTGTTGTTGTTGTTGTTGTTGTTGTTGTTGTTGTTGTTGTTGTTATGTCATGAAAAATCTCAATTTATTTTGCTGGGTTTGATGAAAAGTGTCCGCTACCCACAGCCAGCATACTAAGGTGACACTTGTTTATTCAAGATACCTGGGGAGAACTCTTGCAGTTCCAGTCAATGATGACTTTTGTAGGTGTTCTTTCTTTACATCCGTTCGAATCTTTTTGAAACATGTTGGTGGTTGAGTACTGATATTTCCAAGTGCACCAATAACTATTGGCATTACGTCCATTTTCTGCTGCCCACAACATTCGTATTTCCCACTTCAATTCATCATAGTCGTTCACTTTTTCATCTTATTTCTCTTCAGTCTTGCTGTCACCTGGACATGCTATGTCAATTATCAGGCATGTTTTTTTTTTAATTTTCTGTTCACTACAACCATGTCAGGTTTTCGGGTTTAACCTGACGGTCACACTGAATCTTTGCATCTCACAGGCTTTTGCAATTCCTGCTTCTCGGTAACTCCTGGAATTTGGCTATACCACGTCTTTGATCTTTCTAGGTGATAATTTCCACAAAACTTCCAATGGAATGATCCATTGCCTCCTTCTTTAAAAAAAACAAACATGTTTTAACCATCTCCAGGATTCTTCATCAGCTTCATCCGCTTATTGTTGGGTAAACTCTCCGTGTGGGACGTTCTCTTTCCAGTTCATTATCCTTTCTCTGTTAGTCCTAATTTTGCACTCCTGGGGTCTCATCATTGTCATTGATCACCTTTTCACTCAGTGCAGTCTACAGCATTCTTTCATCACTATTCCTCACATAGTCATGCAAGAACTTAAGCTCTTTCAGAACACTATCTTCCATCTCAACCAGTCCTCTTCCACTTTTCTTCTTAGGTAAGTACAGCCTTGCTACGTTACTTCTAGTATGAAGACACTCATGCATAGCCATTACTTTCCTAGTTTTTCTATCCATGTTGACAAGTTCTTCTCTGTCTATTCCACAACTCCTGCGCAGTAAAGTATCATAGCTACAACCCACGCGTTGATGCCTCTGATCAGGTTCCCTCCATTTGGTTTACAGACCAGATTGGAGCGCTTCCTTTCCCGTTTCTTATGGAATAGTCACGTACCGCTGGTCAGGATATCCGTCTACTGTCAGCATCCACTTCGTGGTGATCTCAAGGTGCTGTCCTTCATGGTGCACTGAAGTTGAGGCTGCGCTGGGGCTGACGTGACTGTAGAAATATCAACAGGAATACTGCAATGGTATCGACAACGACGACAAAAACGAGGATGAACAGAGGTTAGCATGTTTCGCGCAACAAATCTTTCCGCAGCTTGTCTCCTTGACCGAGCTGCTATCATAAATCAAGCATAAAGGAAAATTGGTTGTTTGGCATTTAGATTGTTGCCAGCCTTTTGCAAAGCTGCTATCAAGAAAACAATACGAAGTTTTTACAGTGGGTTACTTCATCATATGAGAAATAATGGCCTGAGCATCAATGAGAACAGTCTGAATAGTTTTTGCTGGAGGACTTTCAGGTGGGGGACTATGGAAAATTGCCAAAAGTCCTTGGCACGGCAGTGCTACATTGATTCAAAACTTGCTTCAGACTTGTCAGCGTCAACAGAAGAACCTGTACGAGATGCATGCAGCAGAAAGAAACCACCATGCACGCCATCATTCAATGCCTATGCATGTACACGAGCGACTTGTGGGGTGTCATGTGTGGAACGAATTCAGCTGTCAGCCAAATTTGTAATGAAGACCGATGCACCAGCTGGGAAGGAAGATAAATCTTTCCCTACTCGGTGGCAGTGGCGAAAGCGGTTGCGTTAGGCTCGTTTGAAAGGTTTGAAGACATGCACTTAGTATCTGGTAAAGCTGTCATCACTTTCTTCAAGTGCAACTTGAAGAAAAAGGTGAGGGTAGAGAAGGACATGCTGCTTTCTAGTGAGTTTAGCGAAATGCAGATGAAAGTGACACAACTGGTGAGTCTGAGTATGCTTTGCTAAGTAAGAAGAAACTGGGAAAGGGTATTTCGATACCTTGGAGACGGTAGTAATGAGTGGGGTCTCCCTTCAATTACACTAGGCGGACTGCCCCGCAATTTGGAATTTTATTTATTTATTTATTTATTTTTCTGAATTCTATTTTTATACCGTATGCTTATTGTTATTGATTCTCTTTTAGTCGATGTAACCCCACCCCACCCCTACTTTTTATGTGTTGTATTTCGTCCTTTGATATTGTCTTCAATATTCTGAGTTAGGATAATTAAAGAAATTATCATCATTATCATCATTATCATCATCATCATCATCATCATCATCATCATCATCATCATCATCATCATCACCATCATCACCATCATCATCACCATCATCATTAATGTTGCAGAGAATCAGAAATGGTTTCTAGTTAAGACCTTTTAAGTTCTGATTTGAAATCACACTGGGATTGACTTTGCCTTTCGCTCTTCCTGTGTCAAGCAATACTTTTGTCAGAAAAGATCTGGCGCTGATGTACTATGAGTAAAACACTTCGACTATCAATCCATCACGCAATCGACATGCTAATCTACTAACACAGCATACATGTAAATATACGTAGGTGCGCGTCAGAATGCATGCGTGAGAGCATGAGTGCACGTGAGTGCATGAATGTACGCGAGTGTGTACGTGTTTGTATGCTTGTAGTCTGTGTTGCGTTTATGCACGTGTATCCTGGAATCTGAATCAAAGTTTTAATCTTGTTCGTTATCATTAAATTTGCAGATTTAACATCCACGCGGCTCCTATTCCTGGTAACTATAGTTTAACACCAACTAGCAGACATGTTGATTCAATTACCAAGTATAAAAGCGCTGTGAAAATGATGCTTCCCATACGTTTGACGGGAAAAGTGTAAGTTCAGGTTCCTTATAAATTTTTGTCACCAATGTTGTTATTGTTGTCATTATTGGTGTTGTTGTTGTTGTTTAGCTCAAGGTTAGGTTCCAGTCACCCTTTGAGAAAGCACTGTTAGAAATTACAATGATTAGCTCGTTGATACACAGGACGAAGAACGTTGGAGACAAGATTGACCCTTGCATGTAACGACACCATTTGTGATAAGAGTGTGAGTCTAAATTTAACAGCTAACTTTCAGGGCAAGATATTGTATGAAGACAGATGAATCTTATATTTGTTGAGAGTTTCTGAGAAGATACTGTCAAATGCTTTGCAGATACCAAATGAAGAAATTCTTTCGTCGAATTTATCAAGCATGTGCGACTCCTGATGAATTGCATAGGCGGTCAGCTCTCCAGAAGATTTAACTGAAAATCGTAGCGATGGTTTTTTAGTGTGATGGAGAAAAAGGCGGGCAGGAGGAAAAGGGAAGGGAAGGAAAAAGGAGGAGCAGAAATAGAGGAGGAGGAGCAGAAATAGAGGAGGAGGAGCAGAAATAGAGGAGGAGGAGCAGAAATAGAGGAGGAGGAGGAGGAGCAGCAGAAATAGAGGGGGAGGAGGGGAGGGGAGGAGGAGGAG
>NC_068987.1:24690134-24692102 GCF_001194135.2 Octopus bimaculoides | reverse complement strand
GAGGAGGAGGAGGAGGAGTGCGGAGTGAGGAAGAGAAATAGAAATTCAAGATGTTGGAAACGGTGATTGTTATTGACTGTTTCAATTACTTACGGTGTTTTATAAGTGATGGAGAGACATGTCGATAATTGGCACGTTCAGAAAGGTTACTTTGTAGAACGGACACACCTGTGTGGTATATACCGAAGATTAGGATAAATTCCTGTAGAAAATAGAGATTAAAGTATTTGTCTAGATTAAGGGGCTAACTGCAACACACAAAGGAAGTAAAGCTGAGGCAATGAGGCAAAGATTTCATTGGTTTTGAAACAACCGGGATATACTTTCGCACTTCACAAGTATGTGAATGTGTTAGTGAGACTGGCAGGATGCAGAAAGGAATATTTGAGGAGTCTTCTCGAGCTGCAAGCGAAGTGGCACAAAATGGGAGACCTTTCGCTGCAGAAGTGTTGCTTACGTTAAGGAATATGATTGCTGAAAATAATAAATTTTTTTGGCAAGAAACCAAAAGAATTGGATGAAATTCGAGATGGAGAAGAGCTTGCAGACCGTAAGTATTAGTAATCACATTAGATTTAGGTTCAAACACATAACAGAAGAGTACCACACATATGCTATAATTAATTGAATATGTGACGCGACTGTCAATATGATTAATGCAAGTTGACAGAAGTATAACAAAAGTTAAAATGCATAAGCAGGAATTATTACATTCGATTACTTTTCCATAAGGTGGACATTTTTTATAACAATAGTGCAAAATAAGTATAAACTAAACATTTCAATTTCAAAAAAAAATTCAAAAACGAAATCGATACTTGATAAAAAATGAAAAGAAATAAGTCGAAGAAATTTAAATTTGATTTATTTTACTTGATTTAGTCAAGGGATCATTCCAGAGCTTCTGGGAACTGCGGAGGCACAGAAGAAAATTATTCAGCTATTTGAAACGTATACTTGCAAGAGAGTTGTTGTTGTTGTTGGCACTCCGTCGCTTACGAAGTCGAGGGTTCCAGTTGATCTGATCAACGGAACAGCCTGCTCGTGAAATTAACGTGCAATTGGCTGAGCATTCCACAGACACGTGTACTCTTAACGTAGTTCTCAGGGATATTCAGCGTGACACAGTGTGACAAGGCTGACCCTTTGAATTACAGGCACAACAGAAACAGGAAGTAAGAGTGAGAGAAAGTTGTGGTGAAAGAGTACAGCAGGGTTCGCCACCATCCCCTGTCGGAGTCTCGTGGAGCTTTAGGTGTTTTTGCTCAATAAACACTCACAATGCCCGGTCTGGGAATCGAAACCGCGATCCTATGACCGCGAGTCTGCTGCCCTAACCACTGGGCCATTGCGCCACCACTGCAAGAGAGTAGGCTGTACTAAAGGTATCCAACATAAAACTGAATCAGCAGAACCTAAAATTATCACTAATGCTGCTGTTTTTGCTAATTAATCTCGGGTCAATTTTCATCAAGTTTACTTTTTCTTCAAAAACAATCTCATCACTTTTCTTTGTCAGGTGCAGTGTTAAGATCGCATTATCTAGCGTAGCCTTCCTTTTCCTAAAACAGAGGTTTGTAAACTTTAGTAAGATTTGAAGGTCGAGCGACCACAAAACGGTTCCCTAATTGGTTGTGATTAGTTGGCCCAGACTTGACATCTCTAATGTTTGACAGTAACTGTACTTCATTGATTTCTTTTTCAGCGAGGGTATCATACCAACACATAAAGTAGGATTGTTTTCATTTGCCTATATCACATGGTTTACAAGGAAGCTTTTCGAATTCTTTCGCATGCAAAAGAAAGGAGAAATGGCCAGTATATTGATGTGCGGTAAAGAAGATAGCTGTGAAAAAACAATTCCAAGGTATCAAATGTTGAAATTCATTATGCAGTAGAGCTTAGGATGGTTGTATATACGCATATGTGTGTGTGTGTGTGTGTGTGTGTGTGTGTGTGTGTGTGTGT
>NC_068987.1:24682253-24689660 GCF_001194135.2 Octopus bimaculoides | reverse complement strand
GAAGCCTAGTACTTATTCTATCGGTCTCTTTTGCCGAACCGCTAAGTTACGGGGACATAAACACACCAGCATCGGTTGTCAAGCGATGTTGGGGGGGACAAACACAGACATACAAACACATACACACATACATATATATATACATATACATATATACGACGGGCTTCTTTCAGTTTCCGTCTACCAAATCCACTCACAAGGCTTTGGTCGGCCCGAAGCTATAGTAGAAGACACTTGCCCAAGATGCCACGCAGTGGGACTGAACCCGGGACCATGTGGTTGGTAAGCAAGTTACTTACCACACAGCCACTCCTACGCCTATATATTAAAAGATGGGCAAGTACTTGTTAATGGCAACAATCATTTATAAATTGGTTATACAGAAGTATAATTATAATTATAATTAAGAAAAACAGGAAAAAAAACAGGATGATAGAAGTTCATAGTAGTTCTGTATATATAGATAGACATCAGGCAAGTTCTTCGAAATATATAATACGCCCTGTGTCTTTGTGTATATACTTATTTTTTAGTAACACTTCAGCGTTTGAAGCTGTTGAATTTGTTCCTCTTTATAAGATATACTTTCTAAACCATTCGACAAGAGCTAGAGTCATTCTGTTTATTTTTTGTAGTTGCCTCATAATGTTTAATGAAACAGTTTGAAGTCTTCTAAATTAACCAACAGTTTTTCTACGTTCTTACAGCAGCAGCATCTCTACTTAGTTGTTCTGTTTGTTATGTTCTTTTATCTGAAAGCTCTTTCTGCTTTCTGAAGACTGAATATTTATAAGGATTTCTTCATCATTATTGTAGCCTGAACAGTTCTTTTGTGGTATGTCGTTGCTATACTATAGAATAATGACACTAAAATTTGATTTGATTTCTTTTCCACTAAGACCAATAAAAAAAACTTTCTCTCCGAATGTTCAGACAAGGTCTCCACTTGCTGGAATTTTGTTTATTTTTTGCATTTGCAAGTTCACTCTGCAACCTTAATTGTCTCATAATGCTTTAATGTTCGTAAATTTAGTTGATTCGCCTGCCATCGCAACAGTCATACTCCTTTAGCGTGAAATCTACCGCAGTATTTGTAGTCCACGCTGTGAAATGACCTGATCTGTGTTAGGATCAGGGTTAGGAATACTTTGAAATTACAGACTGAAAATACAGAAGGCCAAGATGTGTTAGTTGCTCCTTGAATCATACTTGTATTTTGGGAGTGATAAATATTTCAACTTTTTCAACAATAACTCCGTCATTATTGAAGATTCTAGTACTAGGCTACTCTAGTACTCTAATATCACAGATAAGAAAGAGGAGAGTCCAGTCAATTCTTCATAAATAAGTCGATATTCAGAGAGTTCATACTCTAACGTATGATAGGATAAGAGAAGGGGAAATCTGAGCTCTCTTTCCGTCTCTCATCTGATTCCCTCTCTCTCTCTCTCTCTCTCTCTCTCTCTCTCTCTCTCTCTCTCTCTCTCTCTCTCTCTCTCTCTCTCTCTCTCTCTCTCTCTCTCTCTCTCCTTCTCTTCCCTCTTTTGTCGTACGTTTTACTGAAGCACTAGAAACAAATTTATCTTTTTATTTCTTTCTACTTTACTTTTTGTTTCCTTTTTTCTTTTAGGCTGAAACAAATCTGGTTTCAAGAAGTTTCGAAAAAGGGACCAGAAAATGCTTCGTTTAGCAAAGCAGTCATGCGTTTTGCCCGAACCCGAATCATTATGTCAATAATATTCATTTGCTTCAATGCAATTATATCGTTTCTCGCAGCCGTAAGTGAAACATTTTAACAATCGATGTTTTGTTGCTGCTCTTGTTGTTACTCTTGTTGTTGCCGCTGCTGCTGTTGCTGCTGTTGCTGCCGCTGTTACTGCTACCACTGCTGCTGTTGTAGTTGTAGTTGTTGTTGTTACTTATATCTTAAATCAGATCAAATAACTGAACGAGCAAAATTATTGACTAAATTCATTCTACCAGGATCACCTTGTCATTTTAGGACCAGATACTGCAACAGCCTGGGTTCCAAGAGGACCCACAGCTCTTCAATATCCTTCCAAAAAGCCTGAGAGATCAATATAGGTCGGCTGTATTTATGTTCAAAATAAAACTGGGTCTCCTCCTATCAAGAGTTCCGGATGAACCTACTTCGCAGCAAGAAACGCAGCAACATCAAACTCTCTCATTCACCAAATGCCACATATCAGAAGAGATTTCAAGTAGTAAAAGTGTAGCAAAGCTAACGGCGGTGCCCCAGCATGGACGTAGGTCTTGAACTGAAACTAGTAAAGAAAAATAAAAAGCACAAACAAAACACAAAATTCATTAATACTTTGAAAAGTTTCAAATTTCTTTAAAAACATCTTATTTTTTCACGTTTTATTTGTAGAGCTTCCTTATAAGACTCTTCGTTCAATATCTAGAGACACCTGACCAAACTTTAACCACAGGACTCATTCTAGCGACAGCATTAACAGTATGCCACTTTGTTCGAAATTTTACTTATTCATTCATATGGTGCACCAACTTTGTTACTGGTAAGTGCCTTTCGGTTTTAGTGATGTTTGTTTTCTATTAGGAAAGCATGAAGCGAAATATTTAAGAAAATTGATAATGATCTAATAAGTTGTGACGTCAATATTTTACAATTGCATTAGCTGTTAAGTAAACTAAAATATTGGTATCAAATTAAGGCAATTTCGGGAGAGTGGATAAGTTGATTGCATCAACCCCAGTGTTTAACTGGTACTCATTTTATCGACCTCGAAGGGATGAAAGAAAAAGTTGGCTTCGGTGGAATTTGAACTCAAAACATAATGACGGACGAAATGCTGCTAAGCATTTCGCCCAGCGCGCTAACGGTTTTGCTACCTCACCATCTTAAAGTAAACTAAAATGTTGAAAACGGGGATAATTATTTACTGTGAACGGTAAATAATCCTGTCTTCCATTGAGACAGAGTCGTACAATTTGAGAGAAGACTAAACTTCACTTAATCGGCACCACTACATTAGATACATTAATTTATCGTCCCCTTTCCATCCGCAGAATGTTGTAAAACAAAGACAAAACCTTCCTGGAAGCTAAATTCAAAATGTAAAGAGACCGTAAAACTTTTTGTCCGAGGACATCCCAAGTCTGCTAATCCACTACCCTTTCTCTCACCTAAATATTGTTTTCTCATATAAGTGCAAAACCACATACATAACGGGAGTGTCGTGGGATGGGCACAGTCGATTGTATCCAGTCTTTGATTGGTGCTTTATTTTATCTCCTCTGTAGGGATGAAACGTAAAATCAATATCGATAGGATTTGAACTCAGAATGTAATTAGCCGTAATTAAATGCCACAAAAAATGTTGACCAGCGCTCTACCGACTCAGTTAAGTTACCGCCATCGTGCCGCATGTGTGTGTGTGCGTGTGTGTGTGTGTGTGTGTGTGTGTGTGTGTGTGTGTGTGTGTGTGTGTGTGTGTGTGTGTGTGTGTGATTGTCCAGTTTTATTTCAAAATTTCTTGCCAATAGAGAAAGAGCTGGTATCTAACTTAGATTGAAGGCTTCATTGGAATTTCAACATCAACAACAGGATATTTTTGTATGTACGTACGTATATATGTATGTATGTATGTATGTATGTATGTATGTATGTATGTATGTATGTGTGTGTGTATATATGTATGTATGTGTGTGTGCAGATTTGTATGTTTTGCTTTATGTATGTATTCTCATGCGTATAGTTGCATATCTAGACATGCTCATATATATTTAAATGATAAACTTCTGGTAAATTTTACAGATTTTACAGTTCAGTGATGGATTGGATCTGTAATCTTTGAATTAGCTTTCTCCTTTCTGGTTTTGAGAAGCTTAATTTCTCAAGATTGGTACTTAGGCAGTGCGTTACATATCCCAGGGCCCCAATGATTACAGGTATAAACCTGAACTTGTAATCTGGATAGAGTAACTGCAGATTTCACAATTGCAAGAGTTTCACCAGCGATGTTGTATGTCTTGAATGTAACGCAGGAGCAATAACTTCTTCAATAACATACAAACATGCGATACATATATACATACATACGTACGTACGTACGTAGGTACGTACGTAGGTATGTATGTATGTATGCATGCATGTATGCATGTATGTATCGTGTGATCGACCAGATTATTGGATTTTATATATCCTTTTAGCTTTTGGATGAAAGGGTAATACTCTCCCTGGTCAGAAGACTAGTCCGTCGCAGAGTTACCCATTTACATCTAAGTGAACTGAAGCAACTTGAAAGAAAGTATTTTGCTCAAGAGTACTACATCCAGCCGGTTTCGAAATCGAAACCATGATCTCACGATCGTGAGGGCAATACACTTAACCACTAGGCCACGCGCCTTCGTGTGTGTGTGTGTGTGTGTGTGTGTGTGTATGTGTGTGTGTGTACATATACATATATGAGATGCATATACATATATATGCATATATGTACATACAAGTGTGTGTGTGTGTGTGTTTGTGTGTCTGTGTGGCTTATATATACATGTATATATATAAATGTGTGTGGGGGGTGCTTGTACGAGCAACTAGAGTATTATATATTTAGCGAGTTCTTGTTGGGTTACCTTTCCAAATTCAAGTTCTCCATCAGATTTAGTAGGCTATGGATGGAAAACCACTTCGGTATCTTCTGCCCCAGGGAAATCTTGAAATTCTCTTAGAGTGCCAGAAATCGATAGTAATCAGTTAGAAATGCCAATAACATTTTCCCACTTCAAACATGTTTATTCTATAGTGAGTTGTAATGAAAATGACTAGAGCTTTTGTTAATTTTTTTTTTTAGGACATCGTGTTCGAAATAGCTGTCTCGGTTTGATGTACGATAAAGTGCTGAGGCTGCAAAATGTAGGTAGTAAACAGATGGGTGAGGTAAGTTTTTCTTAAGCATCATAGTATTTACAACAAATCAGAATGTGTATTGAACATTATGACAGATCAGGTTTTATAATTGCTGTGTTTGCTATATTTCCGGTCATGGGATTGAAATTATATATATATGTGTATATATAATTATATTTATGGTAAGATTCAAAAGCAGAAAATTCCCTTTGAGAATTATTCGGTCTTAGTAGACACATGACATGTGATTCGGTCTTAGTAGACACATGACATGTGATCTTCTTCTAGCACATTAGCAGTCCACCTAGTGGCCTCCTTTATATATATTTTTATATTTACATATACAATAATCCTTTGAGATCTCAGATATCTTTTCTGAATCTCCCTGATTCCTTTAATGTACTTGTTCTCTGGTATTAAATTGATATGAATTAATATCCAATTTTTTACCCTATTGTTTAATTTATGTATATATATATATATATATATATATATATATATAGATAGATAGATAGATAGATAGATAGATAGATAGATAGATAGATAGATAGATAGATAGATAGATAGATAGATAGATAGATATATAACGGCATTCTCCAACACGATGCTAAAGAAATGACAGAAATACTGCAGAAACAATACCGCTCTGTCTTTAGTGATCCCTTTGATATTGACGTAAGAGAAACGAACGAAGTTGATTCCCAACATAAAATCTCGGACATAACCTTCACTGCTTCAGACATCATAGCAGCAATAAATGAGGTCAAATACTATTCTGCTGTAGGCCCGGATAGATTCCCCGCAAGTCTCCTGAAGGAATATAGACACCAACTTGCAGTCCCACTGACCAACCTCTGGAGAAATTCTTTAGACTCAAGTATATACCGAAACAGCTCCTATCCCAGTCTGTCATCCCGGTTTTCAAACAGGGAAACAGATCACTCGCAGTCAACTATCGCCCAAGCTCACTCACCTCCCACATCATTAAAGTGTTTGAAAGGGTGGTAAGATCAAGGATAGCTGACTTCTTGGAGACCCACAAACTCCTAAATGCAAACCAGCATGGCTTTCGCTGTGGCAGGGACTGTCTAACACAGCTCTTACACCACATTGAAGATATACTTAAAGCCTTCAGTAAAGCGTTCGACAGGGTTGACCATAATATCTTACTCTCAAAATTGGCAAATGTTGGAATCCGTGGAAAACTTCTACACTGGATTAAGTATTTCCTGGAGTATAGAACACAAGAAGTTGTGGTCGATGGAGTCCACTCAAGCCCAGAAAAAGTCACCAATGGTGTCCCTCAGGGGACTGTCTTGGGCCCGCTCCCCTTTTATAATTTACATAAATGACCTGTATATGTATAAAGAATCTTTTAGTACAATTATTAATTATTCATGACAGGAACATTAAATAATAGACGTAAATAGGTTATAACATGCTTCTATTAGTTTACCAAGTATTAATTGGGCGCATATGTGAGTCTTAAAATATAATTAATTAAAGATTAAACCGTTAATTAATGTATGTAATTTGAAGCTATGCAATTCATTGAATCGGTACAGTTCTTAATTTAGGGTTAAATATTTTTGGTAAAACACTAATTGATTCTTGTAGTATCCAACTGGTTTTTCAGTGTTCTGTACATCAAATAACATAAAATATATTTTGCTACAATAAGCAAGTTTGAAACCTACAAAACATGTGTGTCTCTGTAATGAATTTCGAATACATCTGCATACTGTACGATATAGGTGTGGAAAGAATAGTTTGTTTGATGGGGCGTAAAGGATTCATTTATATTCTTGGTACAAAGAATCGGTTATATAGGTCAGAGTTAAAGGAAGTTGCATATATTCATAGCTAGAGAGTAAGAACACAAAAAATAATTTACAATCAAATGAAATAAATAATTAAGAAGACAGCAGTGAATCTAAAATTAAAAGCTTAAAACTATAATACCTGAATAGGGTCACTGAGGAAATATGAAAGCAAACGAAACAAAATTACAGTATTATAAAGCCATTTCAATCGATTTTATCACTCGGTTTCGTACCGGAGGTTAGAAAGAAAACTGAATGGTTATTTAATACTCGTCATATATAAAGTTTTTGTGCGTGTGTATGTATATGTGTTCGCATGTATGCGCGTATGCAAATGTTTTAATATAGATAGATAGATAGATAGATAGATAGATATAAGAAAATAATTTATTCTCAAACGCAGAATAATGCTCAGAGAACAGCAGGAACAGGATAAAATAGCCATATTTTGCGAAAAAATTTGTCAGCGCCAACCATGAGACTCGAACTCACATCGCTGTGATTACCGGTCAAGTTATTTACCATAATTAACTCGCAATCTTTGGACTTATAAATCTAACTTTATAAGACAGTGTATGATAAATTCAAGTTACGATAAATGGAAACAACTTATTTCTTTATCTGTATCTTTCAATACATCTCAGCTCTTCTAAAAGCAAGCTTTGTTTGTTCACATTTATCGTAATTAATGTT
>NC_068987.1:24678830-24679656 GCF_001194135.2 Octopus bimaculoides | reverse complement strand
TTGACCTTGGACTTTGTGCGCATGCGCACTAAGTTTTAATGTTCTAGCTCACTTTCGCTGTTTATAGCAGTGCTTGGAAGGAACGTGTAACGTGGATTGTCGCATTGACAATGACAGAGAAATTTTAACAGAGAATCTGCATCAAATTTGCCAAAAGCTTGGCGATACCGGCTCAGAAGCTTACACAAAGTTTTCAAAAGGTTTTCATCGTTCTCGACACAATCAATGAGATCTTGTGCAACTGAAACCCGAGTGTCATTTTGGTCGGCTGAAAGCGCTTTTGGCACAAACTTGGCAGACACGCGTCTCATACCCAAATCTTCAGTGATAATGGACTGAACTGAAACCGTAACTAATCTGCACATGCTGAGACAACTCACGGGTGCTGATTCAACGTTTTCCCCTCACACCTGCACGCACATCTGCAATGTTTTTCTCAGTTCTGCTGGTTGCGGGTCGCCCAGAACGTGAGTAAATATCGACATTTTTTCAGCCATCTTGGAAACGTCTGAACCACTCGTACATTTGTGTGCGGCTCATACACTCCTCGCCATACACTTTCTGCAACTTTACATAGGCCTCTGAGCAGGTATCGCCATGACAACTTTCTCTGTCATGATCAATGCAACGATCACACGCTACACGCGTTCTTTCCAAGCACTGCTGTAAGCAGCGGAAGTGAACTACAGCGTTCAAACTTAGTGCGCATGCACAGCAGGGTCCAAAGACAATCTGTGCCAAGGGGCTTCATTCTGCATACTTTAGCCTTATTATATTTTGTTATATAGATAGATAGATAGATAGATAGATAGATAGATAGATAGAT
>NC_068987.1:24678037-24678820 GCF_001194135.2 Octopus bimaculoides | reverse complement strand
TATATATATATATATATGAGAAGTACTATTACCGTTATTTATAGTAATAATAAGGTGGCTAGCAAGTTCACATCGTTACAGGCACACCGTTACAGGTACAATACCAATTGAGTTCACGCTTTACATGACAAACATACTCTGGGATCTTCAGTTGAAAATAACATTTTAGCATGTATTTCTAATGTAGGGAATATTTTAGAAATAGATGTTAAATGTTATTTTCAATTGAAGATCGCAGAGTATTTTTGTCATGAAAAGCGTAAAATCAATTGATATTGAAATATACATTACTTACAGATGTTTTCAACGCAAAGGTAAGCTTATTTCTCATATGTTCATTGCATTGCTCGTGTGTATCTTTATCGTGAGTTTAGCAAGTGGTATCTTATACCCTATTGAATCCTTATATATATATATATATATATATATATAAAATACATACATATATGCGCAGTCTATTATGTTTTCATAGTATGAAATTATTACTAGTTCGTATCTAAATACTGTGTATATTAAATATTTATTTCATACTGGATGGAGTACATTTTTGCTGATCCTACCAATAACAAGACAGTAAATTATGTATACGTGGTTTGATCAATAAGTATCTGGGCTGTTGACAAAGTAACGAAGCTAAAGCATGCAGAGTGTAGCCGCTTGGCATAGATTGACCTTGGACTTTGTGCGCATGCGCACTAAGTTTTAATGTTCTAGCTCACTTTCGCTGTTTATAGCAGTGCTTGGAAGGAACGTGTAACGTGGATTGTCGCATTGACAATGACA
>NC_068987.1:24670186-24676273 GCF_001194135.2 Octopus bimaculoides | reverse complement strand
TGTTTATTGAGCGAAAACAGCTAAAAACTCCACGAGGCTCCGGCAGGGGATGGTGGCGAACCCTGCTGTACTCTTTTACCACAACTTTCTCTCACTCTTACTTCCTGTTTCTGTTGTGCCTGTAATTCAAAGGGTCAGCCTTGTCACATTGTGTCACGCTGAAAATCTCCGAGAACTACGTTAAGGGTACACGTGTCTGTGGAGTGCTCAGCCACTTGCACGTTAATTTCACGAGCAGGCTGTTCCGTATGCTGCTTGACTACTAAGTGGGTAGATTCCTGTGAGCGAGGGCAATTCCTTCCACATTTATGTATATTGCACTTCGTTTGTAAATATACTTAAATTCTGACCGCTAATATACATATATAGATAGACACACACACAGACAGACAGGTAGATAGATAGATAGAGAGAGAGAGAGAGAGAGAGAGATTATGGATTATGGATTGCTATGTCACATTCGTTGAAAGCTTGCGAAATAACCTGAAAAAGAAAAAAAAAACACGAATCAAAATTCCGTTGCTGGGAAACTCAGACTTTTTTCGGATCTGTCTATAAAAGATGGTGTCGATTTTTTTTTTTTTACAAAATGAATCTTCATTTAAATTATAATTTCTGCAAGTATCTTTCAGGGAAGCAATTTTACCTTCCACTTCAGTAATAAAGATATATTATGTTCCAATGTTTTTCTTCTTACTTGCTTCCATTAGGAAAATTTTCTACTGAAGATTCTCTGTCATATTTTTTTTATATCAGGTTCGGAAAATGAACGAAATCATCAACAGTATCAAATTAATCAAGATGTACAGTTGGGAATCAGCTTTCTCTTCTGTCGTAACAGGTAAGCAGTCGGCTTCTCCTCACAACCTAACGCTATTTATAACTAACATTATTATTTTTATCTAATGTCGCATTCTCTTACTCAAGTCCATTTTATTGCAGAACCAGTAATCAGGTTTCTTTCCTTGTTGC
This sequence comes from Octopus bimaculoides, assembly GCF_001194135.2. Classification (NCBI taxonomy): domain Eukaryota; kingdom Metazoa; phylum Mollusca; class Cephalopoda; order Octopoda; family Octopodidae; genus Octopus; species Octopus bimaculoides. Next base: position 24,675,301 of record NC_068987.1, on the reverse strand, counting down.
AGTTTAGTTCCGAAACTTTTGTGCATTGATTCGCTAAAGAAACACGTGAACATCACAAATGATATTTGTAATGTAAATACATGTCGTAAAGCAAACTTACTGCAGTACTCATCACGAAGCGTTATCTTTTATGGACGTGCTGTATTTAAAAATGCAATCTCTGTCGGAGTCAGAAGAAAATCGTCCTAGCAGCAGCTGGTGAGAATGCTAGAAGCACACTTTCGTCTCTTTGGGTGCTGTCAGTATCATCTACTTACAACTAACTGCATGCGAAGACACAGATAGTTACTTTATTCTAATTCTCTTTCCGTTGTGTATAACGGGTTTTTATTCAGTTGGACGGCTATTCGCTACATCAATGACTGTTCGTTCACTGTTTTCCTATATCGGGGACAATGTATTTCATTTTAGCATGCAGCTGGTTTTGAGTACATGCTACTGACAACGTCCAGGGAGGTGGAAATGCATCCATCGCAGCAGCTGCTGCTCGGATGATTTTCGTCTACCTCCGATATATGTATCGTGTTTTGTAACACAGCATGTACATCTTAAATATTATCTCCAAACGAATACCGTAATAAATTAGCTTTTCGCGATGTTCTTTACATTATGTATGATAAACAGATGGATATTTTAATCTAATACTGTTATACACAACAAATGAAACAAATACTTTGTTTATTAGCTGACAATAGAAATATAATTTATAAAACGATATTGCATGTAGTGATAAACAAAACAAATTTTATTTTTACCTTAAATAAAATGATAAAATGCATATTAAATCAGTCACTTATCGAAGGTTTTTTGTGACTATTTTCTGTTTGACATTTTTCGGTGTCTATTTTTGGATTACAGTTAAGTTCACCGTCATCAGTTTACTTCAAGAGAGTTTACCGCCGTCAATTTACCGCAAAAAAAAGTTCACCGTGGGGAAAGTTTACCGAGAAAATATCCATAGCATCTCACCATTAATAGTTAAAAACTATTTTATTGACAAAAAGAAAAGCAAACGAGGAATTGATAATGGTGAACTTTCCCTACAGTGACTTGATGACGGTGAACCAACCGGACATACTGCTTTTGTATATCCTTTCTCTACTTTTTTCTAGTAAATTTTCCTTATGACAGCTTTATCGGACCTGACATTTTTTCAAGATTCGCTACAGATACAGGAAAATCCAACAAAAACATTGGGCACCCAGATATGCACTGAAAAGACATGAAAGATAAAACACTCAACACTGACTAATCAAAATTAAGAAACTGAAAAGTGCACCGGACATATTTTATTTTCCGAATCTGGATCTTTTCCGCTTGACTGCCAGCATTTTAAAATTTGGCACATTAATGTAGTTTCCCAAGCTGAATTGCTGGAGTTATTTAATTTTTTCCAGAAATTTCTTTCTTTTAAGTTATTGAGGTTTAAATTTTGATTATTTTCACCCAGTCAGAAAACAGAATGTGAAAGCTCTCATTTTGTGCGTGGCTTCACATTTTATCAACATCCTGAAAATAGCACGTGTTGTCAATATTTATATTCTAGACACGTTTAGCTGTTATTTTTAGCACACTTAAATGACAAAAAGAAACCAGTAAACAACAGATCTTTTGTAGTTTTAAGCGTTCAATATGCATTTAATGCGATAAACAGCACATTACAAATTAAATATTTCTCAGAATAAGAGACTTAGAGCACGAACTTAAAAGATTTATCTAAAAACAAAATAGCACATTACAAATTAAATATTTTTAAAAACCAAAAAAGTTGTTGACCAGTTCATTGGTAAAATTTTCAGATGGATAAAACAATAGAACACAGTATCAGCAAGTTGTTTCAATATATTTGTCAACACGTACTTTCTCGCAGACAAAAAAGTTCTCATGTTCTGCTTGTTACTATAGAAATAGGCATGAATGTATCTGTGCCTTACGATTGGTTAAAACTACTCAAACTTTCAAACTTTAATAGCTAATAACTCTTTATTTATTGATTTTATAGCGAAAATGATTTTCATGGCATTCATTAACCTATAAAAGTGTATAATTACACTGAATATGAAATCAATTTGAACAGAAATTGATGCTGACAGCCAAACGAAAAAGATCCCCCCAATATTAATATCTACTTTTATTTTATTTCCTTTTAGCTCTTCTGGCCAATAGTAGTATTCTGAATTCTAGTTTCGTTGTTATTCTTTGGTTTGCTTTGTTCTCTACTAAATATAAAGATTTATTTCATAGTAAAGGCCTAGCATTGTAACAAAAATCATATATTCTCTATTGCAGTACTACGGAGAGCAGAAAAGAAAACATTAAAGCGAATCAGTATCTTACAAGGAATTGCTAACGGTATCGTCCCCATCATACCGACCCTCACTTCGGTGACTACTATCGCTGCCTTTCGAGCAAGCGGCAATGAAATTGATGCGTCTACAGTAACTAAAACTTTTAACTTAACTTCTCAGTCATATGTGTCGCACTTGTAACGTTACTGAGAAAAGTTTCCTTCTTTCTTCCTTCCTATTTTCTTTTCAATACTTCATAGCAGTAGTAGTAGTAGTAGTAGTTGCTGTTATTATTTTTATTGTTGTTGTTGTTGTTATCATTATTGAGGCGGTAAGGCAGCTAAGGCGTTAGCACCTTGGACAAGATGCTTAGCACCAATTCTTCCGGCTCTCTACATTCTGAATTCAAATTCCGTCTTTCAACCTTCCAAGACCGATAAAATATGTACCAGCTGATCATTAAGGCCGATGTAGTTGACTTCCGCTCCTCTGAAAAAAAGCTGCAAGCCATGTGCCAAAATTTGAAACCCTTAATATCATTGAATGAGAGAGCAGTACCTGTCATCACAGTAACGTTGAGGTACAAAATATACGAAGCCAAATATACCTATTAGGTATGATAAACAGATGGATAAGGGTACACCAAATATATGCACCACAACCATAGGTGCACGATATGGTGATCTCATAAAAAAAGAAACAGCGTATGGCTTTGTAGGTGGAGCTGAGTTAGAATTTTCTTCAGGTCGAGTAGCCCATCTTGCTGCAAAAGGTCCCTGAATAAGGTTTGTTTAAAGATGATGAATTATTCAAACCCCAAAGAATCTCTCTCAACACACGATTACAATGCTTCCCCACTACTCCTGTTCGTGATCAGAGATGCACATATCATCAGCCAATAAGAGATATGCTCAACTGATTAAGGCCAAGAAACTGACCTGCAAATTTGCGATATTTTGCAGAATATTCGCTGTAGCTAATCTTTTGCGCCATGACGAAACATGTATATGATAACGCTTCCAATCAGTTAAGATCAGAAGCCATGAAAGCCACTGCCTGGTACTGCATCAGGGCGTTGTTGTTGTTGTTGCTGCTGCTGCTGCTGTCTTTATTTTTTTATACACCAGCTTGATGTGTTCACGCACATTGTCTATAGAGAGAATTTGCCCTACGAGACATTAAGCGCTTTAGCACAGTGAAGATCTTTCCATTTCTGAGTGTATACGAACACGTTAAATATATGCGCACATATATATATTTCATCTACTTTTTAGACACACTGAGTAGCAACCAATGTGAATGGACCCATCTCTCATATTGATTGTCTATTTTGCAAGCAAAATACACAGAAGCTTTCTTTATTGTTGAAGTAACTTTACAGTTTTGCGATGAAGAGATGAATTGTCCATCTATGTAACAAAAATTGTGCGAATTATTTATACAATTATGAGACATTTTAAAATGATAAATTAAGTAACATTTGATGAGAAAAAACACGACACAACAATAAAATAGATGGCTAATTACGTTTCGATTCAATGAAGAAAGATTCGATAACTCTCATGAAGACTTGCTCCATAATATTTTGATTATAGAGATAATGCAATAATTTTCATTTACTGTATCCTAATATATTTTCTTGAGGTGATGCAGTATTTGTAGTATTCAATCAATGCTTTGTGTCATATCCCTATTGTAAAATTAAAATTGGAATAACCCCTCTAACTCAAAACTTTAGCTAGTCTTGAAAAAGGTGCAGTTCTGTAATTAGCGATCCAAAATGAGTTAAAGTCGAGTGGTTTTATCTTCAATAAAAGAAAAAGTTTAATTTTTCTTCTGTTTAGTGCAACTATGCTGTATGAGACATTTACGAAAAACCATAAGTTCAAGAGTGAGTCTGTTCTTCCATAGACGTGACACATTATAATGATAACAAACGTCATGAATACTTCGTCTCCTCTAAATAATTATTACCATCTGACTGTAATAGAAGCGCTTTATAGTTTATACATATACAAAAGATAAAAGTTGCGATAACCTCATTTCGCGCTCTCTATCCAGTAGTATCAGACGTTTTTATTTGTTTATGATCATACATTTATATCTCTCATTATAACAATAATGATCTCGTCTGATGAGACACAATGTCCCAGATATAGAAAGAAAAACAAGATTCTGGAATATAACATTTATATTTTTGCTCAAAGTCATCAGCGGTGATATTGAAGTGAAATAACTTCAACGTGCAATTAACATGAACCCCTGCCCCATCTGCCTGTACCACTCTTTAAAACGATAAAAGAAAGTCAAACCAAATGCTAACGGGGATCTAGGTGGTTTTTCAACCTGTTAAAATAGAAACTAAGTCCCCCTCAAACTTCTGTCTTCAAAAAAGGAACAATAAAATGGATAACATAGTTTTTGGTATATTATACAAGGTAGTCACGGCCAGAATGCTTTTGATCATAAGTCGCTCGAACAAGGCTAACCTTGTTCAGTGCAGTCAGTCCTGTCCGAACAAATCTCTTTGACACACTTTAACAACAATAGTAAAAAAAAAAATGACTTACATCGAAACAAGTCCATGATGAAGGGGGGAAACAAATTTTAAATATTAAAAAGAACGTTAGCATTGTTTCTATAATTTACTTTTTTTTATATCAATTAGGTGGAGGTGCAATGGCCCAGTGGTTAGGGCAGCGGACTCGCGGTTTCGATTCCCAGACCGGGCGTTGTGAGTGTTTATTGAACGAAAACACCTAAAAGCTCCACGAGGCTCCGGCAGGGGGTGGTGGAGAACCCTGCTGTACTCTTCCACCACAACTTT
>NC_068987.1:24663975-24667516 GCF_001194135.2 Octopus bimaculoides | reverse complement strand
TGTGTGTGTGTGTGTGTGTGTGTGTGTGTGTGTGTGTGTGTGTGTGTGTGTGTGTGTGTTTATGTTTTCTGTAATCGATGTATTACTTATAAATAAGTACACGTGCGAACGTTCCTTAAACATACATTTAATCTCATTCTGTGTAAAGAGACACATCTTTGAGAAAGTAGACTACAACATTTATGAAAAATGCTATAAGTAACAGGCACCAATTTAACTCATTTGCATATCGGAACATTTGTTATATTAGTACGTAATTAGTTAACTAATTAATTAATTGAGAGTAGTAGATTGACAGAATCTATAAGGCAATAGATAAAGTGGTTTGTAGTATTTATTATGTTGTATAAAGTGAGCATTAACATTCTCAATGTAGCGAACATTTTAGTTAAAATTATGAGTTGCTTTTGTGTTCGATGATAATTCGAGACAAGTTAAGGTCTTTTTGGGTGACTTTATAGACCTAACTTTTAAATACAGATGTCACCTGGCTCACCTTTATTTCAGACGTGAAAATAAAATAAGTACCGGTTATAGCCCCTTTTCACCGCCCCCAGAATAAGCCTGTGGCCTTCTTTCCACATTAGAAATCATTTACCTAAGACCCACATCAGTCACAAATCCTTTTCATATAAATGCATATCGTGTTTGCTTGGTTTTTAATTAATTTGATTTTTTTTTAATTGATTTTTTTTTTTTTTTTTTTTTTGCTGAGCTCCATTTCAGCTCTTGTAGAACAGACTTATGGCAACCATGTTCATTCTTTAATCTTATTTAGTGTGTAATGTCAAGGTTTACACTATCCAATGTATCCTATCATTTTTAAGACAGTATGACATAATTTAAGAAGAATTTGATTATTTCTAGTGGGTCCAACCAAATTCAGTAATTAATACATTCTCTTTGAATTTCTTGAGGTGAGAGACATGATAGAATCTAGATTAAACACCAACCAAGCAATATTTAGTTTCTGCCATCTTTTGTGTCCAAATTTTGCTGAGGTTGATTTTGCAGTTCATCCCTCTAGGATTGATAAAGTATCAGACTTCACTCAAGTCGATGTCACTGAATTTCCACTATTCCTATATATATATATATATATATATATGTGTGTGTGTGTGTGTGTGTGTGTGTGTGTGTGTGTGTGTGTGTGTGTGTGTGTGTGTGTGTGTGTGTGTATATAAAGGTTATGAAGGGTATTGGAGTTAACCAAACCCTAAAGATACAGGTAATACCGAGTAAGTGTTGTATACCGACTAGTTTTGCCCCTTTCGTTGTAGCAACATGAGTGAGGAATATAACATAGGTCGTGTATTAGCGTGTGTATGTATAAAAAAAAGAAAAGGATAAAGAGACCAATGGCAAAGTTAGAATTATATTTTATGGATAAAATATAATTCTAACTTTGCCATTGGTCTCTTTATCCTTTTCTTTCTTTATACATATATATGTGCGTGTGTGTGTGTGTGTGTGTGTGTGTGTGTGTGTGTGTGTGTGTGTGTGTGTGTGTGTGTGTGTGTGTGTGTGTGTGTGTGTGTGTGTGTGTGTGTGTGTGTGTGGGGCCTTGTACCAATAGGCAAAAATCAATGTTTTTTTGTTTGTTCGTTTTTTGTTTTTCTTTTTTGAGTGACAAACACAGCAGCATCTACTATTGTTGCTCGACGAGAGGTAGGCCTCGCTGTTGACTATTATCGAATGTTTTGTATAAGAGGCTTCCGTTGCCAAATACAGGACGAAGTGCATTCATCTACATTGATACTATTGGCAAAGATACACATGAAATTTAAACCTACCTATCTATTACAGAACAAAGATTTCTGACACTGCGTAGTGAAACGCATCTCGATCGTGACCACAAGAAGATCGGGAAACCGTACAGCAAGAATCAATCAATTGGCAAATGAAATATACTGAATCTGGTTTTAATCACGACTGATTCAGTTCACTTCGCTTTTGCCGTTAATATTCTTAAGGAAGTTATAAGCTTCAGACGAAAAAGAACCTATTTCAGTTCTCAAAAAAGATAACACTCTAAACAGCAACAAATAAAGTAATACATTCTTGTTTTTGCGTAGATTAAGATGTAATATTTCGGCGCTCCTTTGTTTTTATGATATTGTTGTTGTTGGCACTCCGTCGCTTTCGACGTGGAGGGTTCCAGTAGATCCGATCAACGGAACAGCCTGCTCGTGAAATTAAAGTGCAAGTGGCTGACACTCCACAGACACGTGTACCCTTAACGTAGTTCTCGGGGATATTCAGCGTAACACAGTGTGACAAGGCTGGCCCTTTGAATTACAGGTACAACAGAAACATGAATTTAGAGTGAGAGAAAGTTGTGATGAAAGAGTACAGCAGGGTTCGCCACCATCCCCTGCCGGACCCTCGTGGAGCTTTAAGTGTTTTCGCTCAATAAACACTCACAACGCCCAGTCTGGGAATCGAAACCGCGATCCTATGACCGCGAGTCCGCTGCCCTAACCACTGGGCCGTTGCGCCTCCACTTTTATGATATAACCAAAGGAGAAAGAGCAACGCCCATGACTTTTTTCACTCGAGACAACTAAGAAAAAAAAAGAGAAGAAAATCTCGATTTAGTCAAACCCGAAACTTGGTCTGAATATTTGGTGTGTCGTTAAAGCGCAAGGCAAAATTCCTTGCAGTATTTAGTTCTGGTTCTCTGTATATCGCTAAAGTCAACTTTTGCTGGATCCATAAAATAAATCAATACGTTGGATAAAATGCCTTGCAGTGTTTGTTTCACCTTATAACGTTCTGACTTCTTGGTTGTTGGATGTAATCCGTAGCCCGATTTAACACCGCCGCCTGATCCTTGAATGATTTTAGTGGAGTTCGCTCTGTTGCAAGTGCTTATGCTGAGTCATCAGTCTCGAGATAAATGCCTTCCTTCCTTCCTTCCTTCCTTCCTTTCACTACTCTTGGAGTTCCTGAAAAATAGGGGTCATGAGAACAACCCCGTCCTCCCTTACTAAGCAGTAAAAAATGGATTCCACTAAAACCAAACAAGGATAAGATAACGATTGAATAAGTAGATTCCATAGTTTAAACTTCTGCATAATAAACGTCTACTAAATTTTAATCCCTAGAAGATACATGTCCGTGGCACTGTGTAGTATGATCGAACCTGGAAACCGCATTTGCCATGCAACCTTCCCAACGACACAGCCACGCTTATGTCCACGTCTAACTGAGGATCGTGAATGAATTTCGATTAGGTTTTTTTTTCTTTTTTCTTTTTTTTTTGTGGGCTGGACATGACTAATGACTTTGTGAAAGCTATGAATGTCACACATTCCCATTATTCCCGTCTGTAAATGTGTAAATAGCGTATTTAAGTAAGAAATCAGTATATCTTAATCTAATTAAATAACATTTGTTATCGATATATACTGTCTTTTTTTTTCTTTTCCTGTTTTTCTTAGATTCTCGAACAGCTACATTTCAAATTGGGACTTCCACCTCAGCTGGAAGCGATGTCTCAGCTCTTAATTATACTCTTAATGATATAACATTGAACGTA
>NC_068987.1:24660769-24663543 GCF_001194135.2 Octopus bimaculoides | reverse complement strand
TGTTAAGGCCGCGAGCTGGCAGAATCATTAGCACGTCGGGCGAAATGCTTAACGGTATTTTATCTGTTGCTACATTTTTTAGTTCAAATTCCGCCGTGGTCGACTTTGCCTTTCAGCCTTACTGAGGTCGATGTAATCGATTTAATCCCTTCCACCAAATTTGTATTTCCAGTAGAAAGGATTATTATTATTATCATTATTATTATCATTATTATTATTATTATTATTATTATTATTATTATTATTAAGGTGGCGAGCTGGCTGAACCATTTACCCGCCGGACACAATGCTTAGCGGCATTTCATTCGTCTTTATATTTTAAGTTCAAATTCCACCGAAGCTACCTTTGCCGTTCATCCATTCTGGATCTATAGAATAAGTATCAGCTGAACAGTGGCATCAATGTAATTGACTAAATTCCTTACTGCTCCTTACCCCTAAAATTACTGGCCTTGCACCGTAATCTGAAACAGTTATTTACGACAGCGAGCTGGTAGAAACGTCAGGCACGACTACAGTGGGTTTCACAGCACCGACATTGGTGGTATCAACAATAGGGGTCGATAGTCTTCTCTGATAAGAGATGGTACTGCGTTTCCACCTCGGATAGCAGAGTAAGGGTGTGGCGTAGGAGGGAGTGAACGCTACAGAGACTCATGTGTCATGGAGAGAGACGCGTGGGATGGCCAAAGCATCATGGTTTGGGATGCTGTAGGTCTGAATCAAAGAATTGGGCCCCCTGTGTTCCAAAATGTTGGTGCAGGCAGAGAGAAGGGTATCACAGAGCAGAGCTACGTTGACTAGATCCTAAGACCTCACATCGTTCCCTTTTTTGTGCGTCCCCATAGCCACGTGTTCCAGCAGAACAATGTTCCCTCCTACACGGCCAGGGTCACCATGGACTTCCTGCGTCAGAACAACATCAGAACCATGCTGTGGCCAGCTGTCAGCTCGGATGTAAGCCCAATTGAACACATGTGGGATGAAATCCGGATACGGCTGAATAAAGTGATCCCAAGGCCGACAACTCATGTGGAACTGGAGGCAGCTTTCCTCAGGGTGTGGAGACAGTGCCAATGGCTTTTGTGAACTGTCTCATGCACTCCATGTACCGACGGTGTATGGCCGTTTTGAACACCCAGGGGGTGGGCATACACGGTATTGAACATGTCACGCCCTACAATCTCGATGTGCTGGATCCGCCCACTACCAGAACACATGACAACGACTCAGACTGTGGTCAAAGTGCATCCAAGAAATTGACTTTATCAGAATTATCATAATTTATTCCTGACATTATGAAATTAAAACATATTTCACAGTCACACACGTCTTGCGTTGCTTCTGTGATTCAGTGTATATATAATGTCCTTGTTAAAGACGTTGGAGTTGTTGGAATTCTTTCGGTTCTTCACACATTCATATATCCGAATACACAGCTCAGGTTATGTTGTGGGTGGATGTCAAAAACAATACAGTATCAACAAAACCGCACTGTGACATTCTGAGTTCAAATTGCACCCAGGTCAGCTATGCTTTTTGACCAGTTAAATAATAGACAAAACAAACACAAATCAAGTCACAATAGTTGACTGAGTTACTAATATATTTGACTAATCTTTCGCTCTTGTTCTTTCAAGTTTGGTCAAAATGACATACTATTAAAAGAAATGTTTTCTCGGGTGTTTGGAAACCAGTTTGTTTATTAATTCTTTTTTACATTTTATTCAGGGGAAAATAATTGGAATCTGCGGACCTGTTGGCAGTGGTAAAAGTTCCCTTCTGTCGGCCATTCTTGGTAGAGTAAGTAACCGATATTCATCATCATCATCATCATTATAATCATCCTCGTTATCATCATCATTATCATCATTTAAAGTCAATGTTCTATGTTTGCATGGATGGGACGGTTTGACAGAATCCGATGGACCCAAGGATTGCATGGGCTCCAGTTTGCTTTGGTGTAGTTTCTACGGCTAGATATCCTAACGCCAGCCATTTTACAACGTGTTCAGAGTGCTTTTTCCATATCACTAGCGCCAGTGAGTTCGCAGTCTTGAAGTTTACAATACCACGAACCTACATGGGAAAATATTTATAATTCAATATAATACAATATAATTCAATTTATATTGTCCTATCATATATTCAGTTCGAGAACTATATTTGCTTCATTTTCCACCCATCAACAGCAAAAAGAAAACACTAATTCCGTTTGTTATCTCCATATATTCAGTACGTACGCGGGAATGACTGAATGGTTAAAAAGTTTTCCTAACAATCATAAGGTTTTGGACCCGATACTTATATGTGACATCTTAAGCTAGTTCATTTACCATAGTCTCGAGTTGACCCAAGCTTTGTAAATGAGAATGGGTAAAAGGAAACTGTGTAGAATCCCGTTAAACTCATTGTGGCCTGGCTCTCCGTCGGTTACGACGACGAGTGTCCCAGTTGATCCGATCAACGGAACAGACTGCTCGTGAAATTAACGTGCAAGTAGCTGAACACTCTACAGACATGTGTAACTTTAACGTAATTCTCAGAGAGATTTGGCGTAACACAATGCGACAATGCTGGCCCTTTTGAATTACTAGCACAACTCAAATTTGCCAGCTGATTGGACTGGAGCAATGTAAAATAGAGTATCTTGCTCACGAGTACAACGCACCATTAGGAATCGAATGTACTAGTAATTCGAAGGTCCAGCCTTGTCACGCTGTCATACTGGTTATATATATATACATATATATATATATATATATATGTATATA
>NC_068987.1:24656978-24660651 GCF_001194135.2 Octopus bimaculoides | reverse complement strand
AGAGAGAGAGAGAGAGAGAGAGAGAGAGAGAAGATAGAAATGGAGAACTATCGATGAACAACAATTGACTTACATCAATTATTATTTATTAATTCAATACAAATGGATTGCATCCCATCTAACACCTGTTTCTGCTTCCAGTGTTGTATGGTATTGCCATTGATATGCTAAAATATTTATCATATTTGATAATAAAACCGATCTGAAACACGGAGCTTCATCAGAGTGAAGAATAAATAAAGAAGACGAGCATAGAGAAGAAAAAGGGAAAAGCCAAACAAGAAAGCTTGAAGGAAATATCAAGACTGGAAAGAAAAACCATTGCATGGGCAATACCCCAAACGAGCTGGGGAAGCTGATGCAGATATAAGAAGAACCCATCAGTGACTGTAGAGTGTTGGTTTGAAAACCAAAACAGAAGGACTCATCCTAGCAGCACAAGACCAGAGTCTCCTCACCCGGAACTATCAAGCTAATGTCACACTCAATGAGGTAGACACAAAGTGTAGACTCTACAATGACAAACTTGAGAATATTGACCACATTGTTGTCGGTTGCTAAATCCTTGCCTCTACAGAATATAAAACCAGGCATGATCGAGTTGGCCAATACTTGCACTGGAACGTAAGCCGTTACTATGGTATTCCGCACCCAAAGAACTGGTATGAATACCATCCAGAACTAGACATGAGGGAGAGAACGTTACCATCTTACAGAATTATAGAATACAGACAGACGAATAAATGCTAACAGACCAGATATCGTCTTCAAAGACCTAAAACAAAAACATGCCTGTTAATTGATATGGCAGTACCTACTGATAGAAACATCTCAGCAAAAGAATTTTAAAAACTGTCGAAATATATGAACCTTGAGATTGCGATACCTAGGACGTGGAAATTGAAAACAAAAAATCATCGCTGTTGTTGTAGGTACTCTGGGAATGATCAAGAAAGGTACTGACAAATTTTTCTGACCAGAGCTCTGAGAAACCAACAATCTATAAAACTCAAAAGCTGTGTTGACATAAACTGCCCACATTCTCAGGAAATTTCTCTCCATCTAATATATATATGTGCCTTAGGTCACTGATTGAGACCCGGTCAGAAGACGAAATAAAATGCAATTCAATTGGAAAAAAAATAATAAAAATAGTAATTCTAACTGGGCCTCCACCTGCAAGGTCATGTGCTGTTTATCTTGATATGAGATCACCATGTTGTGTACATATGGTTGTGATGCATGTGCCTGGTGTACCCTCATCAGACGAGTAGTCATGATGGGTATACTGGACTTCGTATTTTTTACCCCAGGGCCACTTTGATGGTATGCACTGCTCTCTCACTCAATAATAATAATAATAATAATTTCTGCTATAGACACAAAGCCTGACATTTTGAGTGGGTGGCCTAATCGATTACATCGACCCCTGAGTTCAACTGGGGTCGATGTATTCTATTGACCGCGAAAAGACAAAAGGCGAAGTCGATACCTGTGAGATTTGAACTCAGTATAAAGGCGGAAGAAATGCCACTAAGCATTTTGTCCTTCGTCAATAATAATAAAAGACATTACTAATTGTACTACTTATACATTAGATAGAAAATGACTATACTCAGCCAACAGATTATGCACACGTCTTTCAGGATCTGCACAAATATCTCTCGGAAATACAGTAATCATTGATTGATTCATTAGAGTTCTCTCCCAGATTCATGTTTAACAAGGCTATTGTTAACGAGTACACACGCAATTGTGTTTATACAAAACGAAAAAAAAATCTAGTAAAAATATTTCATTATCGTTTGCTTAACGCTTCAAAAACCTCATGAACCATTGTATTTCAAGAAAAAGATAAAGACATGGATGTTGATTTAGAGTCTACATGTCTGGGATGTGTTGCTATTAAGATTATCATTTTTCAGATTAATTAACATCAACTTCAGACTAAATTTACAATGCTTATATCTTTACTATGTTTCGATCAGTTCCATCTTCGATCGTTATCAAGTGCCTGATTCCTGGGTATGTATGTATGTATATATGTATGTACATGTATGAATGCATGTTATGTACGGATAGGTTGTATGCATGTATCAATTATGTATCTATATATGATTATGTATGCATTCGTGCATGCATAAATCCATGTATGCATATAGGAATACATGGATGTACGTGTATGTGTGTGTGTGAGAGAGAGAGACAGAGAGAAGAGAGAGAGGGAGAGAGAGAGAGAATTTCTAGAATAGACTATCATTTTTGTAGAATTAAAGATTCCTGGGTCGAAACTATGTAGACATGCAAAAAGGTAAGGAGGCCTGTATTTAACCTCTTGATATGCCAAAAATAGCAGTCAGATTTTCTTGAATCACATTTTGCTACTATAAAAGGGGAAAGAGCACTATGTGATTGAATGATATCATCATTGATAAGACAATATAACACAATGGTCGAGCTTTGATTGCTTTTGATCATAAGTCTGCTCAATCGTGACTGATCTGGGGCTAAATTATGGCATGACCGTAACATTAATAACGATCAAAGATCAAAGAGATGCAAATGTCGTGTAGACATAAATATATTCCAAGGCGCTGAGCTGGCAGAATTGTTAGAGCGTAAAATAAATGTTTTGCAGGACTTGTTTCAGCTCTTCACATTCCGAGTTCAATTCCAGCTGAGCTCAACTTTCCTTCCAGCTATACTAGGCGATAGAAATAACGTACCAGTCTAGTAGTCCGATCAAAGGTATTAATTAATATTTAATTAACCTCATTAATTAACCTCAACTATAATTATATTGTTTGAAGAGGAAATTTATAATCCGGAAAATTAGTGCTAAAAAATTAAACTGCAGTTCGTGTTTCGGTCATTGGATTACAGCTGTTCTGAGGCACCGCCTTGAAGGGTTTTGAATCGAATAAATCAATCCCAGTACTTCTTTTTTCTTTTTAAGTCTCGTACTTATTCTATCGGTCTCTCTTGCCGAACGGCTAAGTTACGAGGGCATAAAGAAACCAACACTGATTGTCAAAACAGTGTGTGGCCAAAAAGAGGCACGTACATAAATATACATGCATATGTGTGTGTGCGTGTATGTGTATGTGTGTGTGTGTGTGTGTGTGTGTGTGTGTGTGTGTGTGTGTGTGTGTGTGTGTGTGTGTGTGTGTGTGTGTGTGTGTGTGTGTGTGTGTGTGTGTGTGTATACACACTCACACAGGATGAGTGGGTGGAAAGTAAGTAGGCATTAAAAATTGGTAATAAAATCTATAATCCTTTTACAAATGTATTGAAACAAATGATACACGTTCTTTATTAAATGGCAAAATGAAAGTAAATCTTCATATTTCAATGTAAACACTAGTGGCATCAACCAGTTTCCACAAACGGCCAGGGATGGAATGATCAACCTTATGAAGGATATCGTCTTGGATATCATTGAGGACCTTCTGAATCCGTGTCTCCAAGTTCTCTAGTGTGCGAGGTTTTGTCTTATACACCTCTGTTGTGTAACCCCACAGGTAAAAGTCACATGCAGTGAGATCTGGACCTCTTGGAGTTCTGAACTTCTGGACTTCTGCGGTCACAGTCTTCATACACATACATACATATATACATACATATGTATATATATATATACATATATATATATATATATACATATATATATATA
>NC_068987.1:24650587-24656475 GCF_001194135.2 Octopus bimaculoides | reverse complement strand
CTCTCTCTCTCTCTCTCTCTCTCTCTCTCTCTCTCTCTCTCTCTCTCTCTCAAATCATACCCTACTGTCACATAAAAGGAAGAGCACACAAGAATAATGTATATCTAGATACGTTATGCCAAAATAAAGATAGATTTATCACGACTAGAATGTCTGTGGTCTTAGAACTACATATGAAAATCATTATCCAACTCATTGACTTCATAATTTTTTTGTCTTTTGCAGATTGAGAAAAAGAAGGGAACTACTGCTATAGACGGTAGTATAGCGTATACTCCTCAGCAAGCTTGGATCTTTAACGGGACTCTCAAAGAAAATATTTTATTTGGTCAGGAAATGGATGAGAGAAGGTAAGTTACTACAGCATGATGGTAATCTCTCGTAGTCCGAGCAACCGGCACAGATAATAGGTTTATAGTGGTCAAATGTTTGTGCTGTACATTATTGGCTTAGTCCCTCCACTAAATCGATTTTGAACGGGTGCACGGTGTACCACACGTCCGGTGTCGAAATGATCGCAGAGCAATGTGAGTTGAAGTATTGAGCTCAAGAACACAACGTACCACTCGGTCCAGGAATTGAAACCACGATCTCGCTTACGCAACACACGTACGCACTAGACTATGCACCTTCATTAATACAGCAGACACTGAATCATTTTACCCATATATTCTATGTTGGATAATATATAGAATTGATTTATTTGCGTACTCTATGGTGTGTTACTTTTTCTCAGATAACGGTCTTCCAGCCTGGTTTCCGAACAGTCTCTCTCTACCAAATTTCCCGCACATAGATTTGTTCGACTCGCAGATACTGCACAGTTAAATAGAACTTGAAATCATGTAGTTGCGAAGCAAACTTCTTAACCGTATAGCCATGCCAATACAATACGCTGCTCTGATTGCAGAAAAATTGTGTAAATCCAAACTAGATGGAAATCACAGTCAACGTGTTTTCTCTACGATCGAAAGCTGCGAAATTATTATTGTGCAAGGCTGAATATATACTCTGCTTAGAAGTAATTATTAGGTTCTCTAATAATTTTTTTAGTATTAAGCAGCGAGTTGGCAGAAATCGTTAGCACACTGGGGAAAATGTTTGGCAGCATTTCATCTATCTTAACGTTCTGAGTTCAAATTCCGCCGAGGTCGACTTTGCCTTTCACCCTTTCGAAGTCGATAAAGTAAGTACCAGATGAACACTGGAGTCGAATTAATCAGCTTACCCCCGCGCCCAAAATTACTGACGTTGTGCTAAAATTTGAAATCAACAATTTCTGTAGTGCATATATATATAGTTCAGCGGTTAGGAAGCCCTGTTCGCCGCCTCAGAGTTCCGGGTTCACGGAGCCCTGATCAAGTGTTTCCTACAAAACCTTTGAAATTATCCAGTAGCTTAGGAAAAGAATTTAGAGAGGAAACTGTACGAAACCTATTGTGTGTGTGTATTTTTTGCCACATCAACGCCAATTAAAACAAAACTAGCATTATATCAGACTGGTATTTTAGCTAGATGTTAAAATATAGATCGATAAAATAAGTATCAACTTCAAATATGTAATAGTCGTTATGATCGGCAAAATATAATCTGAAAGTGGGACTTCGGCATGGCCGTTGTTCAATGATTGATATCGGTAAGAAAAAGAAAATTTACCAATCAGTCTATAGCATTTCTTCAAAATTATGGACTTACGTTGTATCGCCAATTGTTATGACGATACATTTTTTACACTATAACCGTGTAACTTGTGATTACAAGTATTGCTCTAAACCATGTTATAACCTTTAAAGTGAACTATGTTGAAACAGCCTCTTGTAAAACTACTTTAATTTATACTACAAACTGTTGTTACATTCTCTATTTTATATATGATAATAAAAACTATACTTACAGATATGCTGCCGTCATTCAAGCCTGCTCCCTTGAAACAGACTTGAAACTTTTTGAGGAACGAGATGAAACAGAAGTAAGTGTCAGATGACAGTCGCAACTGACTGATTGGTTTAGAAGACATTCCTTCTACTAAACAGTCAGGTCTTCGATCTGCTGTAAATGTAAGGTGCATCTGTGTTTTTTAGGTTTGTGTAGGATGAGTGGAAACCATAATGTTTTTTTAGGATGCTGTTGTAGTAGTGTTCTGGACGTTGTATATATGCTTAGATGTTTGGGATGATTTTTCTCATGTTGTGATATGTGATAAGGACTGTGGGATTTGAGGGGTTTTTTTTTTTTTTTTCAGAAAAAACTATATTCTTTGTATGTCCATGTAGTTCATCATTTTTTAAATTTTGATTTATTGTCTCCGAAGTATGTAGGGGTCTGTCTAACCTGTTATAATGCAGAGTACAACTCCAGACCACCTCTTATGAAGAAGACCTATGTTCTAAAGGTATTCCAACCAGAGAAACGCCGTCGTCTTCTTTTTATTATTATTTTTTTTTTTTTCAGTTGCAGTGTATCTAGAATCACATTATTCAGTGTGCCGTTATTAAGACGGTAGGCTGTGATTCGAAAGAAAACGACAAACGTCGCCCTTTCAAAGCCTAGCCAGGCTCATGGGCCCGGTTTCCCGGTTTCTATGGCGTATGGGAAGGGAGCTTTATGTTGTTGAGTATTATGACTGGTTGTATTTAATGCTCTCTGGTTTTGCTTGAAAGGAAGGAAGCAATGGATTTAATAGGCGCTGTTGTAGAAGAAACAGCTTCATAGCTGTTTGATGTAGAGTTACTTTGCTGTGTGTGAAAAAATAGTGAGAGAATGTATGTCATCTACGTATAAGGATGCCTTTACGTTTTGAGAGTGAAGGTCATATATAGGTTGAAAATAGTGAGCAAGAGGATGGATTTTTCTAACACCTATTCGGAAAATTGCGAATTGTTTAAGTATTGTTCTTGAATACTACATGTGATGAATGGCTTCTCAGACAGTTTGTTACCCAACGTTTTGTAGTGTTTCTTAAGGAAATGATGAGTATTTATTTTGTGCATAAATGGTTCGCGGGAATGGAAGCGGCAGATGTACATAATAATTAGAAAGGTTCTTGTAGAGGTTTTCTTCATGAAGCCGTCTTGTGTTAATTTTGTCTTCACATTTCTTGTTATGTTCGTGAGAAGTGTAGTAATCGAAGCTATGGATTAAAATCTGTGTCGTGAATTAGAAAGAAAAATACATCGATTGATGAAGCCAAATATTACTTTATTCAAATGTTCTCTGCGTGTGACCAGGATGAGGATTTTAAAAACTATGAGTGTGGAAGGAGTCGATATTCATGTTTGATAGTTTTTTCATTTGTTTTGTGTGTTTTTAGGAGGTTTTACTTACCTACAACAAAGTTTATTAATGATTGATTTTAAGCAGATTCTTAAGGATCTTGATTTTTTTTTTTTTTTCGTTAAGGTGTCTCCTGTGTATCCACTGGCACGTTATGATGTAGAATCATACTTAGGGTATCTAGTATATATATATTATATATATATATATATATATATATATATATATACGAACGATCCCATACTGATACATCTACTGAACAACAACAGTAACAACAATTTTTTGTGTACTCATTTTGTGTATGTGTGTTTGTGGGTGTTGTGGGTGTGTTCACTCATTAACTGTGTGCACATGAATTTATTGTGCACACTCGGAAGCTTTTTCTTTTTGCATACAACTTAGAAGGTGTAGTGGCTTTTCTCTAACAGAAATTACTTGTGATTAAACACCAACATAAAAAGGGAGTAATAACAGTTCAGCATATTTGAGTTGTTATTTTTTATTTTGATTTTGATTTTGTATTTTTCTTTCTTTTTTATTTAATTTCCTTCCAGATCGGTGATCGCGGTGCCAACTTGAGCGGAGGTCAGAAACAGCGACTGAGTCTGGCGCGCGCTGTGTACAGCGGGCGAGACATTTACCTTCTCGATGACCCCCTTTCAGCAGTTGACGTCAAGGTGGCGAAACATCTGTTCTACTCTTGTCTCAAGAAATACCTCTTCCACAGCACAATCATTATCTGTACACATCAGTTACAGGTAAATTATAAACAGTCATCTCTATCGTCATCCAATCTTTCCACTTTTTCCTCCTCTCATCATCATCACCATCATCACCTTATTCAGTCTCTGTTTTTTTGGTGTTTTTTTTATAATCATCACCATTGTCATCACCACCATTGTCATCACCACTACCTTGTCATAACGACCATCATCAGCATCATCATCGTCATGATCATCATCCTAATAATTACCATCATCATCATCATCATCATCCTCGTCATCGTCATCATTAACATCATTCTACTTATGGCACAAGAAAAATTTGCCAAAGATGGCTTATTGAAGAAGAATGTATCGTTGACGATTCGTTTACTTTTATAGAGAGCCCTCAAATACATGTATAATCAATTAAAATTACGTCCACAGTGAAAAAAAAAATTAAGTAGCGCTAATGATATTTATCAATGACAATAAAAGAGAGACAACTCTGAAACTCATATCGATAAAAAAAAATTATTGAACGAAGACATACAGTGAGTTGTGGGTTCGTAATTTTGTAAGTACAGTAACAACTCCTTAGAAATGAGAATCGATGGTTTATAGAAGGCGCTATTGGCAAGAGTCAACTCCACCACACCTTCACTAACTGCGCCTTCTATAAACCATCGACTTTCCTATCTTGATTTTTCTTCTTTCCACCCTCTTCCACACCAAACGGGCCATCCCTTACTCCCATTTCCTCTGTTTGGACAGCCTTGTTCAAGACTTTGAGACAGTGACAATACATGGCTTGTCTCTTCATTTGAGTTGAATATCCCACACATGCTATAGCACAAAGCACCCTAACTGGAACCTGTTAAATTAGTCACACTCTGCCTTCTCCCTCATACTCATCCCACTCCCAGTGGCATCCCATTCCTCTCCTTTTCCATTCAATAATACAAGGGACATATTTCCGTTTCCTCAAACACGCACAACACTCTACACGAAGAACGACGGGCATGGAAACTATTCTCCATACTTCTCACGCACTAACACACACACACACACACACACACATAAATGCCTATCTTCGCATTTGCTCTTCAGTCAAAATGTACCCCATTTAGACAACTCTTTACTTCCGGTCAGTCAGAGGCTCTTGCTGGGATTGTTCTTTGTAATGTATTCGCTTTTTCTTCCCTTTTTCCAGTTTTTCTTGTTATTTCCACTCTCTTTTTCTATTTTGCAACCATCTGAAGAGCTACGAGAAGTAATTAAAGTGGGCCAATGTCAAATTTAAATAAGGGCTAATGTGCTGAATGAGAACGCAAACAATTCTCAATTTAAGAGAAAGACAATTCTCAATTTAAGAGAAAGAACGCAAACAATTCTCAATTCAAGTGAAAGACAATTATCGGATCTTTTCGGTTGCTGTCATAGATTTGGAAATTTTAAAATCAAGTGACAATTTTTGAAGTTTGGTATGTTGATGTAAATTTTCACGCTGAATCCGAATTTGGGATTCATTTATTCCAGACAAAAAAAAAAAGAATAGAAAAATGTTACAGAGATTCAAAGTTAGATTATTTTTAGCCAACTAGGAAACAGAAATTGGAAGCCATCATTTTCTGTGTCATGGCTGTCAATCACAAAATGATTCTCATCCAAACTTGCGGTGGTGGATGCAATGATAAAAGTATCGCAGTCGCACGCGCATGGCGTCCTTGTTACAATGAAAACAAAGCAGACTACAGCTTTGATTTTTACTATGGAAACAGACATCAATGTTAGATTTACGGTCATATAGTGGATTTCGTTTGACTAAATTTACCCAAAATTTGCAAATTTTAAAAGCTGTTAACTTTTTATCAATTTATGGCAAAAATGAATTTCATTTTCATAATTAGCATA
>NC_068987.1:24643392-24650123 GCF_001194135.2 Octopus bimaculoides | reverse complement strand
TATATATATATATATATATATATGCATCTTTTTGTTTCACCTCTGGATGCATAGTCTTCTGGCAAGTTATGACTGAAAAATGATGGAAGTTTCCCATCCAAATATAATTTTACTGTCATAGGGTTGATGAGGGAGAGAAAATATAAGGGCGAAAGAAGAAGAAGAAGAAGAGACAGAGATGATTAGAAAGAAGAGACAGAGAGGATTAGAAAGAAGAGGGAGAGGAGGAGGAAATTAAGGGAGTGTTCTGATATGGATAATGAAATACGTGTGCAGGTATTAGAATGGTCAAATAATGCAACGGAAAAATTCAATAGTAAAACAGCATGTAAGTAGGTGATTGAGCTTTGGGACAAGTGACAATAAAGAGTAGAAATAATTAATTTAATAAATAAATAAAATGACATGACAGTTAAAAAAAGAAGTGGATATCAACAACAGGGTGCCGATTTATAGAAATAGTCAAAAATAGGCAGCAATTGTAGTAATAGTGTATAAGCAAAAATTATGATACAAAAAATATTTAAGGAATAAATGGAATAAATGAAAATATATATGGAAGAATACTGGGAAAATACTGAAAAATATGATTAATTAAAATGAAAAGAAAAGAAATCATAGCAACATGAGTACTGAATGTCCATCAGTTGAAAAAGTAACAACTGATGTGATGTTCGTGGATAAAGACAAATAGATTAAGAAATGAATAAAAATAAAGTGAAAAAGAATAGGACAAAGAAAAATTGCGAAACTTGGCGAGACTATAAAAATAAGCAAAGAAAAAATAAAAATATATAGAAATATACTGGAAAAACCGTTATTGAAAAGATAATTAGATATCTTCAGAAACATTTTTTTAAATTATAAAGGTTATAAAAATTATAAAATTTAGAATGTAGAAGATATGTAAGATGACAATAAGAAATGTGAAAAAGAGAAATAAAGAAATAAAGGACAAGGATAAAACAGTGAAACAAGTAGGAGTTAAAGACTAGAAGCTATGTATAACAGACTGAGTGAAAATAAGTCGAGTAAGTAAATTAAGATAGAAACATAATGTCGAGACAGGTGAGAAGGACAAAACGAGAGGGTGCTGAAAGTATATAAGGATACAATATCACGTAATTTGATAATGATGGGAATGATGATAACTAACGATAAAAGTGGCAAGTCGATATAGTATAAATAAAGAGGGATCGATGACATATATAGTGATACGAACGAAGGCAATAGATCCTAAATCCGGCCATGTTTATGTAAAATAGTTATTTACTGCTACTCAGAGAGGTTCGAATGATAGTGATGATGAGTGATCAAATCACTGGTAAAAGGGGCAGTGATGAAGACTGTGGTAATGGGGATAATAGTGAAGATGAAGCCAATGGGAGTTCCAAGGGGTGCCTTAGACTAGAATTCCGGGTTCACGGTTGTATTGTTACTATCCTCTTTGTGGGTGAAATTAACCTGGGAGAGATAATACCTGAATACTTGCAGATTGAACTTAATGCGTGAGGGAGTGAATGGATGAGAATTAGTAGCAACAGAAGCAGAAGCAGCAGTTTTATGGACATATGTCTGATATTTTTAGAAACAGCCATGAATGTATCGTCCTATATAAGCATAATCGGTAAGTGACCAAAGTTCGGTCGTAATATATACACTTTGAACATTTGACTTGTCATTCCTGGATATATTCGTTGTAAACAATTGCTTCCTTTCTTTACAGAAACTCTAAATAAAGTTGAGACTCCAAACAAAGAGCTTCCTGTACCCGATCAACAATCAGTTTCGCGAGAAAGTGATCATGGTGAAAACCAAAAAGAAACACCACACGGTACATTTTCCTTCTTAAAGTTTTCTTCCCGTTTCTTTTCTATTTCATTGCATTGGCAGAAGTGGGAGTACGTTGAACAAAATACCTTGTGCTTTTTAGTTGTGCAACTTTATATTTTGAGTTTAAATACCATCGAAGTTAACTTTATCTTTCATTTTTCGGAGGTCGATAAAATAAATACTAGTCAAGGCATACGAGTGTTGGCATAGCTGTGTGATCGAGAAGTTCGCTTCACAACTACATGCTTCCTGTTTCGATTTCACTGTGCGGCACTTTGTGCAGTTGTATTCCATCATATCCTTCCTCAGTTGAGGGAAATTGTGAGGAAGCTCGTCGTATACTGGCGAAAGGTATAGAGATCGGAGTTAAAACCGAGATGTGTGCGTTGAAAAAAATATTCTTGGTATCTATTTTGAGTTATACAGTCACTTTCATGTGATACTCGTCAATAGAAATACAGCAAACCGGTGAGTGAACCGTTAGAAACTCATAACCAATGACGTTATTGTTCACAATTTTTTTATATAAAATCAAAAATAACTACCATCAAAATATGAATGCCAATGTGTGCGTGCTAGAAACCGTAATTATTATCACGGTGCACGAGGGCGGTTGATCGCAAAATCGTTTGAGAATCGGAGAAATTACTTTGTAGTATTCCATCAGAACTGAGGTCACCTTTGCCTTTTATTCCTCAGAGGTCGATAAAATAAAGTACTAGTCAAGTACCGGAGTCGATATAACCGACTAACTTCCTCCCCCATACAACAAAAATTTCTGGCCTTGCGCTTATGTTAGAAACAATTTGTATTATTGTGACTCTCAGAATTTATAGTGTCAGACAAAATACTCGACGGTATTTAATCACAGCCCTTTTCGTTCTGAATTCGACTCCCGCTGAGGTCAACTTCACCTTTCGTCATACTAGTATTGATAAAATTAAGTACTACACTGTGGCTTGAAGCGATATAATTGACTGTCTCTCCACCTCCTGGCCTTGCTCCTAAGTAGGAAATCATTTCATATTTCCTTTATCTGTTATTTTAGAAAAGTTTTTTATCTTTTTATTTTTTACTTTAAGTATTAAATTTACCTCCGAGAGTAAAGAAGATAACCAAGAAAGTAGCACACAAATTAAATTGATTTTAAAGTATGCAGCTGACAGCCTCAGTTTAGGAGTTCACATTCTACTGTAGTAAGTTTATTTAGAAAAGAATAAACACAAGTAATTAGTTTTACTTATCTGTGTGGTGACGATCGGAGGAAAAATTATATAATGACGCAAGGGAAGACACGCATTTTACATCTTCATGGATAGTTCTGTTTTTGCTTTGTCTTTTTATCCCCAAGTAAATCCTCATCCAGCAGACTTACAACTAAAGGTAGTTCATCTATGATCAAACACGCTTAAAATTTCAAGTATGATGTATCATGGACAACATTATCCAAAATGTTTCTTTTATAAGACGTTATGATAGCGTGTAATAAAATTTGGCTGCTGTTTCTTACAGATCAAGTGATCACGTAGAGGCTCCTTCGTTAAAAGTTATTGGAAAATGTAAACATCAGCCAATCAATGCCCCATCTATTTCCAGATATTGGAATTGACTTTTATTACAATTTCTTTCCTTCCTTCCTTGAGCCCTCTATCCCTGGTAGAGTCACAGAAGGTAGAGTCACAGAAGGTAGAGTCACAGAAGGTAGAGTCACAGAAGGTAGAGCCGTTATAACATAAGGAGTAATTTTTTAAAACTTTGCGGAGTCTATCACACTCCAAATCCGACATCAGCCGATTTCTCTCAGAGACTAACAGTAAGAGAAACAAAAAACTGACCCCAGTATTCGGTTGGTGCTTCTATTTATCAACCCCGAAAGCATGAAATGAAACGTTATCCTCAGCAGGATTTGAACTCTGAGCCGCAAGAATAGCTAATCAAAAATATGAAACTTTGCCACATTCTCTTCCTCTCCCCCACTCATTTGTACTATATTTATTTTCGTTCAATATATTTTCACCGCGTGGAGGCGCAATGGCCCAGTGGTTAGGGCAGCGGACTCGCGGTCATAGGATCGCGGTTTCGATTCCCAGACCGGGCGTTGTGAGTGTTTATTGAGCGAAAACACCTAAAAGTTCCACAAGACTCCGGCAGGGGATGGTGGCGAACCCTGCTGTACTCTCCCACCACAACTGTCTCTCACTCTTACTTCCTGTTTCTGTTGTACTTGTATTTCAAAGGGCCAGCCTTGTCACGCTGAATATCCCCGAGAACTACGTTAAGGGTACACGTGTCTGTGGAGTACTCAGCCACTTGCACGTTAATTTCACGAGCAGGCTGTTCCGTTGATCGGATCAACTGGAACCCTCGACGTCGTAAGCGACGGAGTGCCAACAACAAATTTTCGTTCAATATATTTTCACCGCACTGGACTTAGCGGTATTTCGCCCGCCTTTACGTTCCGAGTTCAAATTCCGTCGAGGTTGACTTTGCTTTTCATCCTTTTAGGGTCAATAAAAATAATAAATACCAGTTGAGTATTGGGACCGATGTAATCGACTTACCCGCTCCTCCCGAACTTACTGGTCTTGCGCCAAAATTTGAAAACAATATGTTTTCTTTGATATTTTTTACGCATTTTACTGGTTTTATTTTATTTTGCTCTTGCCTTTCTTTCTTTTTTTTTGTGTGTTTCATTATTACTTTTGTTTATTACCATCTCACTTTAGATGGCGGCCTGACAATAAAAGAACGAATCATTATTGACAGTGTACCTCTCTCTGTCTACCGAAGTTATATCAAGGCTGGTGGAGGATGTTTCTTATTTTTCTTAGTCTTACTAATTTATGGCCTCACATTTGGTTCAATTGTCTTCAGTGATTGGTGGCTTAGCTACTGGATTAACACTTCTTGGGTAAGTATGACAACAGAAATTCACTTTTCAGTAAACTTCCGCGCGCGCACGCATTCTCTCTCTCTCTCTCTCTCTCTCTCTCTCTCTCTCTCACACACACACACACACATACACACACACACACACACACACACAGAGTCCAAGGGCAATGGATCGACAGAATCGTTAGAGCGCAGCTAAAATATTAAAGTATTTATTCCGTGTATTTATATTCTAAATCCAAATCCTGTCGATATGAACTTAATTTTTCTTCGTTCTAGAGTAGATGAAATAAAGTACCAGTCAAGTACAGGAGGTCGATATAACTGAATGTTTCCTTCTTCTGGGTTAGTAACTAGTACACACGGACCAAAACGATATTGTAACTATATATGATCTTTCTTGCTGGTAAGATCGACTGTTAAACGGAGAGAAGTCTCTTTGTTGTAGTGATATCTCGGCCATCTGATCTACGGCAGACGCCTGAACTGATTTCGCATGAAGACTTTATCCATTATTTCATGTTTAATGGAGTTTTTTTACTCATATATTATGAACTGTCACTTATAGCTAAGGCAGGTGGGCAAAATGAGTAATTTCTGGTTCCTTGTCATTTTCTCCTTACTTATCGGGAATCATTACATTGCAAGTATTGTATCGTTTTCTACTCTTACTTCATCTTCGGGAATAAAAATTGGTCAGCATAGTTCTTGTTGAGAGAGTTTGAAACATAACTGTCAGGTACTTTTTTTCTCACGAAATTTTTCCTCAACTTTCACCCAACTAGCTCACCTTGACCATGTCAAGTTAACAAACACTCTACCAAGTAAACTCAAGACGAAGATGGTTGTTAGTCGACCGATCACCAAGTTGTGCCTGATTTTAGGAAACAAGTAATTAAATAGATTTGCCTCTATACCTATTATCGGACTCTATACCTATTATCGGATTTTGTTAGGGTCCCATATGGTAAAGATGTGGATGGGAAAAATGTCGGTAGAGAGTGAGTCTTAGCAACTCTCTCCCCTTACTGTTTTACAAAGTAAACGACAACACAAATAACTACGCAGAGGCAGCCATGATTGAAACAAGAACAAAAACAGCAAGCATTATTAAAAGAGAAAAGAAGCATGGTCATTCCTTACCCAAGTGACCTTATCTTATCGCCCATCACTTGTTATTCGTTCATAAATTAGTTTGATAGTTGAGCTCTAATTGACTGTATGGAAATGAGTTCATAACTGGGGTCCGGAACTCTTGTGGGAAAAAAAATTTCGCGGGCCGGGGAGACAGTACGTCCCTCTCCGTCCTCACATTCCTTTCCATGTGAAACTGAAAAAAAATCAATGAGGCCTTGGCAGAAAAAGAAAGTGTCTGTCTTTAGTCCTTTCAGTTGCGCGAGCTGAAAATGTCCTCAGTAGAACTGCCAGGCCATGGACCCCGGCCCAAATCTTCTCTGGAAAAGACCAACCAGTTAATGTTCATCGACACCTAGATTTCCCCAACAACGTCATTGCTCTTATCTATCCTCTGTAGAACGCAATGGTAGAATATCCACCAACTAGAGTACCTGACTGGCAGAGAACTGTGAGCGTCTGACGACACTCTGGATCCCAAGTTCACTGACTCGGACTACGCTTGATCCAGGACTTCAGCTCAATCAAACAGACGAGTTGCAGAAAAAACGTGTCGAGCAAACAGTGACCACAAACGGTGCCCTATCCTCAGCTCATGTCAGCACATCATTAGCCACGGAATGCCCAGTTCTCCACTCAACAGATGTTGACAGTATATGAACCGTTTGACCAGCAGAACGCGTCCTCTCCTCAGAAAGTGGAAGAGCAAGCGTTCCATACATACATACATACATACATACATACATACATACATACATACATACATACATACATACATGTGTACGAATACACACACACACATATATATATATATGAACCGTTTGACCAGCAGAACGCGTCCTCTCCTCAGAAAGTGGAAGAGCAAGCGTTCC
>NC_068987.1:24626243-24639463 GCF_001194135.2 Octopus bimaculoides | reverse complement strand
TATATATATATATATATATATCGTCCCTTTTTCCATGCTGGCATGGAATGGACTGTTCGACAAGGACAGACGAGTCAGAAGGCTCCACCGGGTTCTATGTCTGCTTCGGCATGGTTTCTACAGCTCGATGCTCTTCCTAAGTCAACCACTTAGCAAAGTGTACTGGATGCTTTTTTTACGTGGCACCAGTGAGGTCGCCAAGTACCCGCAAGATAAGATCCCTCAACTGATCGGGGTATAGACTGGAGAAAGAAACTATGATATAGGAGATAGAAGCAGGTGTCTTGTTGAAGAGGTGAATATATGTTTTGCCCATCTGGAAAATAAGAGATAGAAAAAGAGTGAGAGTAGAAAGAAATGAGAGGTCCAGATACAACATGTGTGTTAAATAGAATAGGAAGTGCTCTGAGTGAAAATAGTGTGAGACACGGTTAGAGATATGGAATGATTTGGACTTAGAGGATATAAGTTCAGTGAAGCGGGAAGACGAGTTGTGAGGTAAGGATTGAATGAATATATCATCTGCCAACTTCAGAGTAATATATATAAGAAAGCCACACTTTACTTCATTACCTTAGAATCGAATAGTACTTTTTGTTTCACACTTCCTTTGCTGTATTCATTATATATTTATTTATTTAATAAAGCGTATTTATCTACCAACGCAGTGTTGAGCATTTTTAAATACCGAATACGCACTAAACACGAACACAGAATCTTAATAAACCATGATAAAACACGAAGTGAAAACATCACTGAAGAATATCCCTATACCACCAAGGAAAGTCGTGTGTGTGGATTCCTGCCTACATACTTAAATTTTCACACTAACCAGGCATTCTGTATATGCCGTTCCTGCTTTGCTTGATTGCAACGCGATTGTTATTTACAGTTATATGAACTGAGCCAGTTATATAATTTGTTGACATTATACGAAGCTCATCCTTAGATCCGTCCAAACTTCAGACCGCTTACCTATCCGTTTGACCTGTAGCAAAACACTGCCATGTCGACTAATAATGATTCTTCACTATTTTATATTAACTCCGTTGATCCAAAGAATGAGTTTCTATGTGACTGCTTGATCAGAGAGAGATAGCAACTAGATTCGTTCAAGTCACACACTACCGTCTTTAAAACAAAAAGAAGAATACATAGTTTCTGATATGCTAAAAGATGAGTTGGCCATGGATATTGCCTTTAATCATAGATTTTCTTCACCTGGACTAACCTAGAGAGTTAATAACTACAGCAGTATTAACTGCATTAAACCTAACAATTATTTCTGCCTGAAACAAAATAATTACCACATAGGAACTTTATGTATTTTGTTCTTTCGAAAATTTTTTGAAACTGAAATATTTCGTTGCACTTCTGCAACCTCTTCACAGTATAATTCTACTGCATGTATTATTACTTTAACGCGAGATATTTATTCGACATTACTCTCTGTCCAACTTACTCCATTGCAACTGATAATTTCCTGCAAGTAAAAATTGGTTAGTTTTATTACTTAGTTCGTATTTTCTTTCCTTCATTTTTTTTTTCAGCTTACAATGTCTGCTTCTACTACTATACATGATAATATATTCACAAACGTCATCAGAAGTCCAATGAGTTTCTTCGACAGTAATCCCCCAGGAAGAATCATGAATAAATTTTCGAAAGAACTAGATGAAGGTGAAGTACCAAAGTAACTTAGTTACAAAATCTTTAATAATAACCCATACATTAGATTTCAGAGAAGAATGTTTTACGAAAAACTAAGAAGAAAAAAAAAGGACAACCGAATATCATGGAGTAGAAAATATTCTCATGAATATGGAGCTGGGCTGACAAACATACTTAAAATTACAAAATAATTAGCTAATTCTAAAATCGCTAAACGAGATATAAGTAGTAACAATACTAGACGGTAACGTTTATTTGCCACTAGAACATAGCGGTTCTATAAAGAACTGTTACTACATTTTAACCCCAGGGAAACGTCTTTTCCAGCTAGCTAACGACACAACCTGTGTCCGATATATTGTAAGAAAGCGAGTTACTCCCCTCCAGCTTGGCAAGACCAGTAGACCATGGTTTCGGGGTCTTTGCCCTTCATCAGTACTGGACTCCTGCCTGCTAGAGATTGCAGTCAGTCGTCCCCATTCACAATATTGTGTGTGCCATTTCTAGCAGGCAGGTGTCCAGTACAGATGAAGAAACCATGGTCTACTTGTCTTGCCAAGCTGGAGGGAAGTGATTCGCTCCCTTACTCACAATACATCGGACACACGTTGTGTGTCATTAAACAGCTCAGAAAGACATTTTCTTAGGGTTAAAATGTAATAACATAGTTCTTTATAGAACAACCATGTTATAGCGGCAAAAAACGTTACAAAATAATTATTATTTCGTTATACTTTGTAATTTAGCAAATAAAAAAAATGGCTTTAACATTACATTTTTCAATCACAAATTCTTGAGAAAAAT
Source organism: Octopus bimaculoides (assembly GCF_001194135.2). NCBI lineage: Eukaryota > Metazoa > Mollusca > Cephalopoda > Octopoda > Octopodidae > Octopus > Octopus bimaculoides. The sequence continues at coordinate 24,636,988 of NC_068987.1, read as the reverse complement.
ATGTCCTTTTAGTGCTCATACGAAATATTTTATTAAAATGCTGCAATTCACTAAGATAGTCCATTTATTACATTTTTATTTTGTTTTGTTTTGTTTTGTTTTTACCTCTCTTATATTTCTCCTTTTTATTCCTTCCAGCTGATTACACATTACCGCAGTTACTGGATATATTACTTCAGGTGTTTATGCAATTCGTGATTTTAGCTATTATGTCTCTCCAGACTAATTTGATGTTTATCATTGGATTCGTCTTAGCCTTTATCATAATGTATTTGCTTCGCTATATATCAATTGCGACCGTACGACAATTGAAGCGACTGGAAAACCTCAAGCGCTCAGTTTTACTTGGTCACGTCAATACAACCACCAACGGACTTGTGACAATAAGCACATTCAACCAAAATGAATTTTTCTTCAAAAGGTTTGCTTTATTGGTTATTTATTAATTATTTAATATTTGCTATTAAGAAGTTTGCTTCACAGCTATGTGATTTTGGGTTGAATTTCACTGTACAGAACTCTGAACGTCTGTAATAACCCCGGACCGGCCATTGCATTGTCAGTGAACTACGCAGGCGGAAACTGTACGGAAACCTATCATATGTGTATGTGTGTATGAATTGGATTTGTTCTCTTCCTCACTATTTGATAACCGTTGTCAGTTTCTTTACATTCTTTTATGTAATGAAGCGGTTCAGCAAAAAAGTTCGATAGAAGAATAACCAGAGTTAAAATAAGTACTGGGATCGATTCGATCGACTAAATCTTTCAAAGCTATGTCCAAACATGGCCGCGATCCAATGACTGAAAATAGCAAAACAATAAAAAAGAAGAGAGAAAAAGTACCAAGATCTCTTCGGGAAAAAATGAAAATCACGAAAGATTAACATTCTTAATACAACATATTTTTTCTGTTTGTGCGCGTGTGTGTGTGTGTGTTTTCTATTTATGTTCGGGTCCAAAGACTATATGGTATACGTCTAACAAACGGCAGTCTAAGAAAATTTTCTATTGTCATTGCTCTAGACAATCTTAAATCCCCTAATTGGTAAATAATCTTTACAACAAAATTATACCTTCTTTGTTATGATCTGTTGACTACATGTTAGACTATACATCACACAGGAGGTCTAATACGGCTGAAACATGTCAAGAGTGGTTACTAAACTGACTAACGATCACACACCAATTTATGTCTCCATTTAATTTCTAATTTAAATTTTGGAATTCTCTCCCTTGGCTTTGAAAAAAATTGTCATAAACGCTAACTGTTCTTTTTATTACTGCTTTGATTTCAGTTAATTATAAATCATGTTTGGCTCACTATATTAATTATATTAGTTCCCATTTAACTACGTAAATGTTATCTATTCATAGCCTATTCTTTGTTTTGTTGTCGTTGTTGTTTGGTGACTTTGACCAGCTCTAACTGATTAGATATTTTCAATCACATAAATATTCGATCCGTGTAACACGGGTTGTGAGATAACCTTGTAGTAATAATGATGATGACAATGACAATGCTAATGATACTGTTGCTTTTTCACTTCAGATTTTGTTACCACCACGATGTCGTGTGCTCAGTGGAGCTTCTGTTTGATTTCGCCCTCCGTTGGGTGGGAGTTCGGCTAGATCTGACTTTCATATGTATTTTCGTAGCAGCGGTTTATATTTTTGCTCTCAGTAAAGGCACAATTTCACCTTCGTTTGCAGCTATGACATTGAACTTTTTAACGCAGGTAAGTATTTTCCTGTATGTGGATGGCGGTCAATATACATTGTTATACCCTCATATGAGAAAGATAGAAAGGTAGTGAAGATTATCGTAAACTGAGGAGCAAGGTCCTGGAGAGTCAAGTAGGCTTCACAATTTCTATTCAAGGTTTTCATCCTACTTGCATAAAATAACACTCTTTACTGAAAAACTTGAAGATCACAATATTAATATGACATATTTGATTTCTCCCCAAACTTTTATTTCCATAAATTGGTTACAACAGAAATATGACAGAATGTAGCAACATTTTAACAATTCAGCAAATCATGGGAAATTACATTAATATTGGTAGTTCTATATGGGACATCTAACAGGTCATCTTCAACAAAAGTCTTTTGGTAAGGAAATATAGAGCGACTGCTTCAGAATGCAACTCTGATTTGTTTGTAAAGAAATATCTGGTAACTTGAACATCAATAATTTTTCCCCTATATTTTCCGGTGTGTCCATCAGAAAGCTGCACAGTTATTACTTAAATAGCACAGAAATAGTTTTAAGAAATATAGGATTGCTAAGAATGTATTTACTAAAAACACAACCCTAAGTTTATTTTACAACTTTATTTTCCTACAAGACGTTTTATAGTGTTTCTATTATGAAGATAGGCAGACACATAGATAGATATGGCGCATGGCCTAGTGGTTAATGTGTTGGTCAGGGGATCATAAGTTTGTAGGTTCAATTCCTGAAGTAGACAGAGTTATGTCCTTGAGCAAGGGTTGTCATTTCAGGTTTCTGCTCGACTGAAAATTAGTGCTAGCCTAGTGCTGGTACAACTCTGTCTCCCTCCAATTGTCACATCCTCAATGTTTCAATAGGAGGGTTGAGAAGGTTCTCACAACTACATAAGCACCCGAAACAACTAACGAAAACGTGGTACTGGGTAATACTTGCTTGCAAATGATGGCTAAGCCAGCAAGTTAAATACATACATAAACTTACGCATACATGTATACATAAGCTTATACATACATAAATACATACATACATAAATACATACATACATACATACATACATGCCGAAGCTGACATAGACAATTTAATAAAACATACCAACTCAACCACATATTTACAAGCACCGGGAACTCTCTTAACTATAAAATGTGTCGCTGCTTTGTTAGCAACCGGATTAAACACTCACAAGAACTTAAATAAAACTCAAAGAAAAATTATATATACATACATACATAAATTATTTCATTCACTCATTCATTCATTGGTTTGCTGTGATTATTTTCAGATTCTCAACATGTCCCAATTCCTTATCCGGATTATAAATGACACGGAATCAAGGTTTACAATTATTGAACGCTTAAATCAATTTCGCTCTGTAAGTATTGCACTACCTTATGATCTACTACTGACTTTCATTAACTATTACACTAACATGACAACCGGTATTGGAGTGTTTACGTCCCCGTAACTTTGAAGTTCGGCAAAAGTACTCGATAGTGTGACAAGGCTGACCCTTTGAATTACCGGCACAACAGAAACAGGAAGTAAGAGTGAGAGAAAGTTTTGGTAAATGAGTACAGCAGGGTTCGCCACCATCCCCTGCCGGAGCCTCGTGGAGCTTGAGGTGTTTTCGCTCAATAAACACTCACAACGCCCGGTCTGGGAATCGAAACCGCGATCCTATGACCGCGAATACGCTGCCCTAACCACTGGGCCATTGCGCCTCCAAGAATGTAACGTATATATATAGAACTATTTGATTTTAAGAGTCGAAAAGGTGTACACAAAAGGGCTGAGGAAAGCAACATGCAATTCAATGCATGAAAGTTGTATTTGAGGCGTTTCTTTATGAAAGAAAGCATTCAAGGTAAATTATTACATTCATATTAATGTAATTACTTCGTCGTGCAAAGACCGGACTTTCCAAATGCTAAAATATTTCAGATTCACTAATTTTTCTGTTAGGTAGCCCTTCCTTCTCTCTCGTTGCATTTCACTATTCTTTTAATATGCCTTTGGAATGATCCTCAAGTCTTACACAATTTCTGGCCCCGGTATTGCAATTTTTTTAGGTCCTGTACGTGAGTTGTGCTGTTGAGAAGGTGGTCATAGCGAGCCGCTTGAAACTTTCATGAAGAGAATTTTCATGTTGTTTCCTTCTGCTCATCTGCATACGGCAATTAGGACATTCTCTGTTCTTTTAATATATTCAGAGCATTTTACTATTTTAATTTCATCAGCACAGTTTGTGTTGACTCTGTTGACAACCGAAGGTAAACCTGATAGCTCCAAAACAATCCCTTGTTATACTTTGCCCTGAATAGTTGACACTTCAAGAGAGGGTGTCTCTGGATGCAGTTACTTGATTTCTATCTTTTACGTTTCTTATAACTTCATGTAAAGCTATAGTGTTGAAAATATAGCTTTTCCATGTAAATCTGATAATTCAGATATTTGCTAGTGTACGAGCGGTGTTTTGAACATACTACTGAGTTGCTGACTGAGCATTTTACTAACCTAATTAGAATATACACAGAGTTATTTCTTTTCCGAAACTGTAAATATTATTGCCATCAAATAACATTCTGCTGTCTTAGAAAAAAATGAATAATATAGTGAGAGACATACGAATGTTTGAAAAAAATATACAAGATCAGCCGTGCCTGAAAAAGAATTAAGGTGGCCATGGCATGGCTAAAATTAATTTGATCATAGCTTTTCTTTATCAAGGTTATCCTGAATCTGATCAACAATATTGTTTTATTACATTCACACAAGCCATAAAATATCGTTATCACAGTTTATTTTTTTCTTCTTTATACAAAACATTATCAAGATTTACCACAATATAAAGTCATCGTGAACAGCTAATTCATTACAGTCTACACTCTTCTACCAGTCCGGACACGTTCAAATCTCACCTGAGTGTCAAGTTTGGTGGTTAAGTCTTCTACTGAGTAAATCACAATAATTTATAAAATATCTACTTTACGAGAGAAATGTTTGGTCAATGCTTGTGTTCTTGAAAGACGTAAAACAATACATCACACAATTCCCAAATGCATTTTTGTGTCTTTTTATTTACATTAGTTTTTTTTGTTTTTGTTTTTGTTTTTTGTTCATACATCACTCACAAAGGCAACATAGATCTTGCACTTTCATGTTTTCTTTGTATCAGCTGGATTTGAATTTACAGTAGCTACAATAAAAGTTCCTACTTACTTTCATCTGATTTTAATATTTCGGCAAGAAGTAAGAGTATGACAAGGTAGACTGAGACAACTTTCATCCCCCGATATTTTCTGAAAATTTCACTTATGCCGCTGAGTTCCTTATTTCCTACCCTTTTAAATTGCCCTCAGAATCCTTACTTTGTTCAAACTATTGGCTTTCATTCCAAACATTAGTCCTAGAGGAAGTCACTTTTTTCTCTTTCTTTAGCACATTTTGGAATTCCGTTTTTATTTCCTAAACTCTTTTGTCTTATCCTTATTTAATTTTTCTCCGCTGTAGTTAGCTTCTAGTATGTTTTGTTTCCTTATGTAGAAAGAAAACTAAAGTTTTCTTCATATTCCCCAAATTACACAAATCAATTTCTCTTTTCTTGTAAGTAATTTTCTAGTCCCATTGTTATTACTTTGTATTTGTTCATTTGTATGGTGTTCTATTCGCCTTGTGTGCAATGTAAGTATATTCTATATATTTATATTTATATCTTTAAGGTAGCTTCTGAACGCTGTCAGTAGTTTCTCAAACTTTTTTGTTTGTTTTTGCTTATGCTTTTCAATTTATTTAATCTTTTATGCTGAAGTAGTTTATAAGTGGGATTACTTTGCTATAGTAGTCTTTTCGAACTTTTTCGTTGGTTCTGTTCTGATACTCTGATTTTGATTTCTGTATGTAATCCAATGTGGTCAATTTTCGTTAATTTGTCTCTTTTTATGGTAGCTTTGGCGCACTTGTTTAGACTCCTTCTCATTTTCAAATCCTAGTAAAATTCATGAGCAAGTCCTTGTAGATTCTCTGTGTATTGACTTTTGTAAATAGTTTTAATTCATTCCTGTACGGGGAGATGTTTTATAATGTGTTCATAGCATTTATAACGATTGCTGGTGTCATTCAATACATTTCCTAAGGGATCAAAGCTATGCAAAATAAGCAGTCTCTTGGAATATTCTTCTTACGGCTACAAGATTGGTATTATTCAGCTCTTTGCTGTATAATGTTTGTTTTCTGATTTGACATGAATGCAGCTTAGTGTACTGAATTAATAGTATAGCTGGTTTATGTTAAGTATCCCTAGTACACAAAAGTATATGTATCAAATGATTTTTTTCTTTTAGCCCTCCTCTATAATAGCATCCCTTTTTACGGCCATACACTCTTTTCCGGCATTCTCTGTTTCTCGAGTAAGATATTATTGCTTCCCATATGAACAGCAAGCCAGCTTTTGTAGAGTACAGATGAAAGGATTTTGTAGGTTGTTGGTAAACAAGCTATGAGCCTGTATTTTTGTGGTCCCCGGGTTTTTATACGGGGTGTTGATACTGTTTACCCTTCCAGGAACCATTGAAATATTGACCGTTTACCTGCTTTTTGAATACTGCCGCTTTCGATCATAAGTATTGAACAGGGATTCCAATCAAAAATTGGAGATTTTACTAATCCCGGATGCTTTCAATTTTCTAGCAGCTTTTAGATTTGTTGAGTTGTTTGCTAGATATTCTGATCTGTGTTTGCGGTGCTAATATATTTTTCATATTATCCTTTTTTTTGTGTGTGTGTGGTGGGGTGGTGAATTCAGCACTTCTGAACAACATATTACATTACCTCTATATTGTGATCGTATGAAACTTACGCGATGAAATCAGCAAACATCCTTGCCCAACAGATAATGGTTTTGTTACCGTTTCGTCTCTTAGTGAACATGGCGGATCAGGTTTTAAATAGCGTTGGTTTTATTTTCAGTTGGGTCGCTTTATTTTCTTTGTATTTCATACTTGTTCGTTATTTTCTTGATTTATATTATTTAAAAAATATTTTGTGTGTGATAATCACGTGTAAGTCATAAATAAGTATATTTTTTATTTAATGGGCATCCATATAGTATAACTTCCTTTATTTTTAATTTTTAATTGCTTTTCTTATGCTTCAACAGACAGTTATGTTTCCACGAACGCGCTAGATTATTAAGGCAAGCCAGCAGAATCGCTGAAGTATCGGAAAAAACGCTTTGTGATATTTGATCTTGCTCTTTTTGTTGTGAACTCAAATCTCAGCGAGGTGAACTTTGCTTCTCATCCCTCCGGGGTGGATAAGTTGAAGTACCAGTCAAGTTCTGGGTTGATGGTACACATTTACCCTCTCCGTTAAAAATTGTTGATCTGTCTAAATCAGAAACTATTTGTCTGGTGGCTATAGCTAAAGAGGTTGTATGGTGGACAAAATTGAAGGGGCTGAAGACAAACACTTTTCTCATTTCTCTTTGACTAATCCCTCATCAACTTCTCTAAGTTTCACTTGAAAAGAAAATAAGGGCGGAGAGAGAAGTGTGAGGGAAGTGTTTCCTTTTAGCCATTTTGCTGAAAGGTGAATGAGATTGGCGAGTATGGTGCAAGTGAATGGCCCTGCCCTGAGCATAGGCCTGTAATCGGAGAAGAGGAAATGAGAAAAGGCACCGGCCTCTGGTTTTATGGGGATTTTCCATGAGCAATGCTCAAACGACTCCTCCCTATTGAGGATTAAACATTGTTAATTTTTTTTATTACGTTAAACATGTTTACTCGCAAAATCCTCACAACACACGCTCACACACATACACACACTCTTTGTTTTGTCCTGTACCATCCATAAAGTTTCTCTTAATGTAAACTCTTTGTGGTTAATAAAGAAATCATTATTTTTATTTTTATTGTTGTTGTTGTTCTTCTTCATGTTAACATCGTCGTCGTCGTCATGATCATAATCTTCATCATGAAATTCACTTATGCTCTTTCAATATTTCCATTCAAGTTAACTCCCGAAATTACAGAAGAGGCCAGAAATATACCAAAAAAAAACAACTGGCCCAAAACAGGAGACGTCAGATTTTCAGGAGTTTGGATGAAATACAGAGAAGATATGAAATACATCTTCAAAAATGTCTCCTTTCACATCCGTGATAATGAAAAGATTGGTATTGTGGGTCGTACTGGCGCCGGTAAGACAACATTACTTTGATTATTTTCATTATTATTATTATTATTATTGTGGCTGCTTTTGCTATTGTTGGTACTGTTGTTGCTAAAGCGAACAAACGTCACTCGGAGGGAAATTTTTAACTGGATTGCGTTGTGAAATAAAAAAAAAATGCGGTTTCTAATAGACTTCAGATTGAAGGTTTACTCCCAGGTAACGGGGTAGAAGAACGATCTCTCTCTCTTTAGAAATTTTCTTACTGTTTACCTTTTTCTTTCTTTTCTTTTTTTTTTTTAGTAAATAACATTTGCAATATTTACAAGAAATTACAAGATAACCACATGAATGTAGCTGGAAGAGAGCTTGCTGCAGTTTTGGTTGTAGTAACACATTAAGATCTTATTTTCAAAGGAAGAAACAAAATATGTAAAAGAAAGAAAGATCAAACTTTCAAACGTTCAATCTTAAATACATTTGCGTCGGTCAATGACAAAGTAAAATGATTTTAGAAATATTGATTTGAAGAAAGAAATGATGCGATCAGCAAAAGCATCAACAGCAACTACATTCAATCCTTCGCAAATGTTATTAGTCAAAAAGAGTGACTTAACTTGAGCTAATTCTAGAAAAATTAGGAGTGGATGACGTATGTCACAAAAATTAGTTCCCCTTACTCGATAAATTTATTTAAGAAAATGTGAGGGAAAAAAGTGTTATTCAAGAAATATAGGAATTTATGTTCCCTCTAAAGAGGTGTTGGGAGAACTCTAGCTAATGTATGACAAGATGTGTGTTCTATCGACCGAAGCAGAGTATATTTGAAGTGAACACTTGGTTTTTAAAGCTTGGAACAGTGGTTCTCAACCGGAGTCCATATGGCCCTTAGGGATCCATATACGATTTTGTTAAAATTTACCTGCAATAAATTGGTTAGACTCCTACAATACACAAAATATTTTAGCAATTTTTTTATTACAGTTCTAAATAATATTTGATCATAAAAATGTATGATGTTTTTGAGCATCGAAGGGTTATGGGGTCCATCTTTGTAAAATAGGAATCAAAGGAGTCCATAAGCAAAAAATAGTTGAGAAACACTGGCCTAGAACAAGGTAGACAGGTAGAGTTGTTGCGCCACACCTCTAACCACAGGCACATATCACAGTATATTGGTTACAGGAAGACTAGGATTACACCCAGACATATTGATACAGACATCGAGCCTTGGCTTGTTAATTTCGTGCAACAGTATAGACATGTGGTGATTGCAGAGGGTGACTTGCAACATGTAGTCGCGTAGGAACTGTGTGAACATCGAAGTGTTAATAAGCGCAAAAGACAATGGAGTTGTCCCTGACCTGTAATGCACTGAAGAAGTGGACATATAATACCTCCAGGATTTATTACAGCTTGACCGCCATACTTTGTTGCAGGGAGCCTTTGGTTAGGTTTGAACGGTTTCTCTTCCACTTTTTGTGGAAGGATCAGATTCCAACGGTTAGAACCTTCGGCCACATTGAAAACCTTTTGTGTAGATGACTTAGAACTTTATGCTCGATGGTGCACAAGCAAGTGTACAGGCAGCTACAGATGCAAAACTTTTGACGTCGAGCATTATGGCAATTCTTTTGTCTGGCACAGTTTGCACACAGCTCGTTTCTTTGACGGAGTTACAGCCTTGAGTGAAGATTAAATTTCTTTCCTTCAAGGAAGAGATTAGTCTGAAAGAAGAGATGTCTAAGGTCGTTTCTGCTTCTCCAAAACCTGTGAGGTCAACGCGGTTAACATTCCTCTTGAACAGTTGCAAGTAGACGGTTTCAGGAAAACATATGCAAGGATGAAATTGCAGAGGACCGACGTTCTGTGGAGGAGATAATGGGGAACAGTGGTTAGTAGTGAGAATCTTAAAGAAAAACAATATGCGTGATCGAAGAAGAGGAGATGAACGAATCGAGAGTCTAGTTGAGGTCATGGTAAAAGACAGGTAAGTCAACTCAGTCGGAGCGTAGTAGTTGTCTCCTTACACTCATCATTGATGGAAATACATCTCAGTAGAGTTGGTGTTGGGATGCTAATTAGGATTTTGGTGCAACTATTTTGTGTTTATCTGGTTTTATGATGCATGGATAAGTATTTTTCGCTTTGGGCTGGTGTTTTTTGGCGGGGTCGTTTTGTTGGGGCTAGTGTTGTAGATGTGTTTGGGTGAAGTGTTGTAGATCTATCTAGACTGAGTGTGAGGGATAATATTCTTAAAATACTATAACAGTAGTAGTTGTGGTGGTGATGATGATGTTTTAGGGTATTGTGGATATGTCTGGACTATGTGAGATAGTGTTTTTAGGATACAAGAACACTAGAACGCTACCACTCTGCAAAAGTGTTCTAGTGCGCCAACAACAATGTAGAACACTACTATGTAGTAGTGTTCTGGTGTGTTGCACATATGTCTAATCCAATGTTATTAACCCTTTAACATTCATATTTCTGTCAAATGTAATATTTTATTCACATTGTTTTGAATTAATCATGCATCATCTCATAGCTTCAACATACTGATGATGTGATTGTTTACTTTTAGAACGACGTTGTAGAATAGATGTGAGAGGCTGGCTGGATCTTGCCAGCTGGTATAAAAGCGGGAGAATATTTTGCCCAGATATGTCAGGTTTAAATGCCAAAGGATTAAGATGTTTTTTGTAATCGTTTTCTTGAGTGCTATAAATGTATCTGAGAAGACTGGTGTAAGTTTATTTTATAAATTCATATTGTGGTAATATTTAAGGGCATTATGGGTATGCCTTTGTGTTTCAAAGTGTTTGTAGAGAATATAATGAAA
>NC_068987.1:24625331-24626056 GCF_001194135.2 Octopus bimaculoides | reverse complement strand
AAAAAGCACACACTCTACTCTCGGAGTGGTTGGCGTTAGGAAGGACATCCAGCTGTAGAAACTTTACCAGATCGGATTGGAGTCGAGTGCAGCCTTCTGGCTCCCCAGCGCTCAGTCAACCGTCCACTCCATGCCAGCAAGGAAAGCGGACGTTAAATGACGATGATGATGATGATGATGATGATGACACTTGTATATGAATGAAGGATGAAGGAATACGTATACACATACACAAAGCAATTACTGCGAGCTATTTGTAGTGAGAGATACTGTTTGTTAGTTTCTGTAACTAACTCCCAGACGTATCAAGAAATATTTTGTTCCTTTATCTCTGAAAATAGGTCACCCCCACTGAGGCAATTAGACAATGGCTAGAGTAACAGCAACTTCCTCGGAAATGGCGCAACTTTGGCCTAACCTTGTTGCTAAGATAGATCTTTGTTTGTTTAAAACATGGTTATGATAGGAAATTCTGTGTAAGAAGACTTATACATATATACATATATAAATACACACATGCAGATATATGTGTGCGGTTGTGTGCATGCATGTGCGCACGGGTAGGTGCTGAGAAGTTCCTGGCTTTGGGTAAAAGAAATTACAGAAGAATTAGTTAAAATTTTATTCAACATATTGCCCTCTCAGTTTCACACACTTATTGCAGCGGTTTCAGTTTTTCTAAGCCCTGTAAAAGAACTCAGAAGGTTGGGCCTCCATCCAGGCCT
>NC_068987.1:24622318-24625147 GCF_001194135.2 Octopus bimaculoides | reverse complement strand
AAATATGAGACGTCCTCTCAAGGCAAATAACTCAGTATTTGGTGTTCTAACAAAACATTCACGTTAAGTTGGATATAAAGATTGCTTGTTGGTATTAAACTGCTTTTGTTGATATTAATTATTCTTATTTGATTTAGTTAACCATTATTCATCAAAGTTTACCTGTCCTCATCACATTTACAATCTTAGCTTAGTTCTGTTCACCATAATAAATGTGTCAGCGACTATTTCACTATCAACTTTACTAGGTTTGTTGCTTGAAATAACATGCATTTCGTTTATCCTCATTTCGTCACAGGCAAATCATCCCTGGGCAGTATTCTGTTCAGGCTTGTGAAAGTAGACAAAGGAAAGGTTTTAATCGATGATGTTGACATTTGTATGATTAACCTAGATGAATTAAGATCGAAAATATCAATCATACCACAAGACCCTGTTCTATTTTCTGGCACAATAAGGTAAGACAGCATCTCTTTTTTATTTAGCGAAAACGCATAAATACCTACCCAAAATTCAAAGTGTTACCTTTATCACGCAATAATGCTGAGTCAGCCTGAGAATTAGGCTAAAAGAACAATTGTCAGTAGAATATTCAGCTACTTGCACTATAACATGAGATGAACAGTATTTTTATCAGGTCATTAAGAATGAAATGTTTCAATTTTAAACTGAAAGTTTATTTTACTTTGTCTCAACAAAAAGCAATGCAGTTAATCAAAGTATGCACCTAAATTATCAACACAATTTTGCCATTTTATTAGTAGCTTATTTATGTTGGCAGCGAAGAGTTCTGGAGAGCAAGAGGTGATGAAATCACGAAAGGCTGTTTTTGCATCTTCTTCAAATCTGAAGATTTTCCTTGCAAAAAGTTGTCTAATGCCGAGAAAACGTGATAGTCAGTTGGTGCAAGATCTGATGAATATGGTAGATGACAGAGTACTTCCAAGTTCAGTTTCTATAACTTGAGTAGCGTTCTTTGTGCAACATGTGGTCGAGCTTTGTCTTGCAAGAGAATTGGCCAGTCTATTGACCAATCTCAGTTGTTTAATTGCAAGTTCACTCATCATTTCATCCACTTGGTTGATGTATATATCCGCTGTAATTGACTTACCAAGCTGTAGTGGATGACACCAGCGCTGGACCAACAAACAGACACCATCTGTGTGTGTATGTGTGTGTGTGCACGCGCGCGTGCATACCTATATATATATATATATATATATGTATGTATGTACGTACATACATACATGTATATAATTCAACTCACTGATTAGGTACTTATGCAGAAGAGAAAAAATCCACATGGTTTAGAGTTCAATTTATAACATCACGTTAAATTCCAATATTTCCTTACCTCGATGCAAGCATGTCTGATGCTGCATAGCGTTTATGATTAGCTAAAACAAATACTGAGAGCAAATCATTAGAAAAACTAGAAAGCAAACAATATCCTTGATAGTTCAAAAAGCTTCATTTCTACAGCTGTTTCGACAACACCGATAGATATTAACAACTACATAATTAATATTAATAATTATTACATAATGATAGTCGAAAATAATGCAAGTGTATTTCATCAGGACCATACTCATCCAATCGATGTGAAATGTTAGTGTGCATGTATGACAAAGTACAAACGTCCTGAGAGATAAATTGGGCATAAGAGGCATCAGATGTGGTGTGCAGGAGAGAAGATGGTGCGGGTAAGGTCATGTAATGTGGATGGACGAGGACAGCCGATCACTGAACATGGAAGGAGCTTGTGGAAGAGGAAGACTCAGGAATACATAGGACAAAGTGGTTAAGACTAACCCCAAGATGTTGAGCCTCTCGGAAGACATGATGGAGGACCGAGATGAATGGTGATATGTTGTGCTTGAGAAGATCCGTCCATCCCAGCACAACTGAGGTTCTATCAAGCCTTTCTCCACAACTCATACGTATGTATGTATGTATGTATGTATGTATGTATGTATGTACGTACGTATGTAACAATGAATACAATCAAAATGGAACAATAATGCATGATTCATATTATTACAAAACTATCTTTTGAAATAGTTTCCTTATTTCCATGAAAATTCATACAGTTACGTCTTTGTAGATACAATCTTGACCCTTTCTCTGAGTACTCAGATGAAAAACTGTGGGAATCTCTGGAAAAAGTACAGATAAAGTCCAAAGTAAGTATGATGTTCTTTTCATATTAAAAATTTCTTTCTCTTTTTCTCTCCATGAGCGTGTGTGTGTGTGTGTGTGTGTAGTGAGTCATCCCATAAATAATGTGTTTTTTTCATTTGCATGAACTAAAAGTTGGAGGGGGACGGGATAAACTACCTGCATCAACTTGCTATGAAAGCAGGTAGTAATTTTACCTTGTATTTATTCTTGGTGTAAATTTTGAAGAGTGCAGTTCGATTTTAACAGTTATTTTTTCAAAGCTATAATGGAAGCAACAAAGGAGCATATTCGGCATATTTTGCTTTATGAGTTCAATAAAGGCAACAACACAATGGAAAGTGCGAGGAATATTAATGCAGTATACGGGGATCGGACAATAAGAATAAGCCAGTATCAACGGTGGTTCCTGAAATTCCAAGCCAGAAACTACAGCCTAAAAGACAAGCCTCGTCCTGGAAGATCTGTAGAGCTTGACAAGGCGTCCTGCAAAACCTGGTAGAACAAAATCCCATCATAACTGTTGAGGAACTAACAGAGAAGCTTGGATTTGGTCATTCAACCATTCATTGATACTTGTATGCCATCAGAAAAGTCAGCAAATTAGGTCAACGGGTTCCTCGCAAACTTTCTGAGTTTAATCATATGTAA
>NC_068987.1:24621123-24622165 GCF_001194135.2 Octopus bimaculoides | reverse complement strand
TATATATATATATATATATATATATATATATATATTAGCATCAAAGCTAAGCACACTAGCCTGAATCTATCGATGTTGAGTAAAAAAGAATGATGTTTTTAATATATGAAATGAGGACCAAAAAAAAAACACAAATTTATCTTTAATCATTTTGTTACTGATCAGATCATGAGCATGGAGCATTGTCTTGACTCAATGGTTGAAGAAAATGGTGAAAATATTTCTGTTGGAGAAAGGCAACTAATTTGCATGGCACGGGCACTATTGAAGAACAATAAGGTAAGTTTTGTCATTTATTATTGCAGTAAAAAAAGGTGGTAAGCTGGCAGAAATGTTAGCACACCAGACAAAATGTTTTAGTGGCATTTCTTCTGGCTTTACAGTCTGTGATTGTTGAGGTCGACTTTGCTTTTTATCCTTTCTGAGTCAATGAATTAAGTACCAGCTGAACATTGATGTCAATGTAATTGATTAGCACCAACCCACAAAAGTTTCAGGCCTTGTGCCTATATTAGAAAGAATTATTACAGTAAATGTAAGGGCAGTAAATTGGCAGAATTGTGAAAATACATTGCAGTTTATTCAGGCTTTTTATGCTCTGCATTCACCTCTCACCGAGATCGGCTTTTCCCTTTCATCCTTTGGAGACAATTAAATAGAGTACCAGTCAAATACTAGAATCAATATAGTATACCGTTCCTCCCCTCAGATTTCTATCCTTGTGTCTATTTTAGAAATTGTTATATGATAAAGGTAATGAGACATGCGAAGACATGTGAATAATAGAATCTTAGATATAGAAAAAGGCAAAATGGTTATGGTTATAATGCCTTTGGTACTTCATTTTTCTGTCAAGTCCACAGAGTGTTGGGGAAAGGATTGGTGGGGTGATGATGTGAACAGTGTTCTTGGACTCATTCACCATTATTGATTTTAGAGTGAATGAGTGAAAGATGAAGAAGGAAGAAGATGAAGAAGGAAGAAGATGAAGAAGGAAGAAGATGAAGAAGGAAGAAGATGAAGAAGGAAGAAGATGAAGAAG
>NC_068987.1:24616728-24620918 GCF_001194135.2 Octopus bimaculoides | reverse complement strand
AAAGAAGAAGAAGAAGGAAGAAGATGAAGAAAGAAGAAGATGAAGAAGGAAGAAAATGAAGAAGAAAGATGGAAAGGGAAGAAGACAAAGAAGAAGATGAAGAAGGAAGAAGATGAAGAAGAAAGATGGAAAGGGAAGAAGACAAAGAAGAAGATGAAGAAGGAAGAAGATGAAAATGAAAAAGGAAGAGGGGGAAAAGAAGAAGAAACATCCTCCAGTACTAGACTGATACTTCACATATCAGCCCCCAGAGGGATGAAAAGTAAAGCTGAGGTTGTTAATGCTCTTCAGAAATCCCATATTTCTTTATCACTTGACCATCCTTAACTGACAACTCTGTTGGCTGGATATATACTAAGAGTGTCTACTTTAACATCTATAAACCAAGCCTTTCAGTTGATGCCTACAAACCAGAGAAAAAGAGGATGATTGAAGATCAAGTGTCACTGAAGAGACACTTGTGCCTGGAGCAACACCAAAAATCTAGCATAGGACAATAAATAATAAATTAAATGCTCTAACTGCTCTGTGTAATCAATGGAGCACCCTGACAGTTTCATACATCATATGGTGTGGAAATTCCTAAATCTAAGTTAATGTCTATTTAAGATAATAAAAAAAACTTACACTGAGCCTAACAGCTCTGGATTTCTACTTTATATGTTTTAACCTATGTGTGAAATAGTTTATTGAGTTTTCTTTCGTTGATTGTTTCTGTTTTATGTTTAGCACAGCCATAAATGCTGTTATGATCAAAGTAGTGAGTCTCTCTTTATTTCTCTTGGCTAGATTTTATTACTGGACGAAGCTACCGCCTCCATAGATACAGGAACCGATGCTATAATACAAGCAACAATTGCTAGAGTCTTTTCTGACTATACTGTATTGACAATTGCGCATCGTCTGAACACAGTATTAAACTGCGATAAAATATTGGTTATGGACCAAGGAGAAGTATGCATTGGTTTTCTTTTATTGTTTTTTAAGATTATCCTGTTCCGATACTCTGTTATAGCTATTAGCTTCAATCTATTTGAACATCAAAACTCAGCATTCCTTCTCCATTAAAGTTCCATAGAGCTTATTCCTTGTTAGCAAACGATGCTGATTACAACTAATCAAGCCAAAAATATAAGGGAGAATTCTGAAGAATAAAATCACACATGAAGAAAGTAACCAGAAATAGGTTATTTGCAATAAGAAAAATCATCACTTAATACAGGGGATTAAATAATGATTACAGACAAAAGTTGTACTCAATACATGTTCTATGTAGGATGTTCTGTAAGATGCACAAAGAAATTAGACTAAAAGATTTTAAATAGGAACCTATATCCCCAAATCCTATAAGAGTTCTGTATTTAAGCAGCAAAGACAATGAAGCTAATAACTGCAGTTAACAACGACCTAAAAAGCTAAATCATACTTCAAAACTGCTTCATGTCAGATAATATGCCATTGTGCAGTACATTGATTTAATTTCTTCTTCCTTACCTTTGGACTGACGAATACCTTGCAAGTTAAATTTCACACACAAATACAGTCACTTAATATACATTTTACAGGGCCACCTGTGAATACATAAAAGTCAGGGAGTTTTTACCGCAATACAATACCAGCACTAAATCAACATAACTGGGAATATAGAAACAACCTCCATAATATAAATTAGAGGCAACACAAATACCTTCCTACTCCTAAAGTAGACAGTAGTGCAACTTACCTCATAAACACAGAAGTGCACCTACTTGTAAGGTAAATAACTTGCTTGAAAGTACAGCAATAAATTAAAATACACTATTAATAATACTAATGTTTCAAATTTTAGCACAAGACAAACAATCCTCAGTAGAACACCAGCATAGAACTTCCATCTACCACATTGTGCAACAGATAGAGAGCTGTGAGTGCTTAACAATATTCTAGATTATAAGTGTCCTGTTACAGTCTTGCTTCATTCAAGACTGCAGCTCTGTCAAAAAAAAGATGTGATGTAGAAAAAGAACACATCTGACAAACAGCACCAAAACATGTTCACCATCAAGGGATTGCTAGAGATGTAGGCTTATCTACAGCTTGACCAGTCCTCCACATAGCTCAATGGAGTGCCTGATTAGTGGAATGCATCCTTTCCACACACAAAAAAGCAGAAGAGCAGATATAGACCTGTCAGACACAAACTGGGGCAAAGCACAATGGTTAGGTGGTAATAAATGACAAAGGCTATGAAACTTTTTGCTACTTCTCTGCTCAACCCTTCAAAGATAGCTTCCTCCCAGCTCATTTCTAAATGAGATTAGCCCCTACCACTGCTTGCCATCTCATCCCAGTTCTTCTCCACTTAGACGTCTGGACTAAACCAGACCCTGGAGTATCCATCCATCTCCAAGACACTATTGAATGGCTTCAACCTGCTTCACAAAGTACCTAGCTACTGGCTCACCAATTTTTCCTAGTTGATTTTGGCTCCTGTTACTTCTTCATACTTCCTTAGAGGCAGTCATTCATCATCATCAGCAACGTCTGTTTTCCATGCAGGCATGAGTCAGACGGTTTGACAGAAGCTGACCAGCTGAAAGGCTGTTTAGGCTCCATGTCAGTTTTGGCATGGTTTCTACAGTTGGATGCCCTTCCTAACACCAACCACTTTACAGAGTGTGCTAGGTGCTTTTACACTGCACCAACACAGGCACTTTTTACATGGCACCAGCACTTGTATTTTGTGAGAACATATCTAACCATGGAAAAATATTATCATACTTGGAAAATAGTGCGGTTTGACAACAGGAAGAGCATCCAGCTATAGAAAAATCTGCCTCATGCTTCATCCGACCCATGCCAGCATGGAAAAGTGGACAGACGATGATGGCAATATTGATGCTAGAGACCAGAACCACAAAGTTGATACCATGCACTTATAATAATGAAATTTTTAACCAGTTTATGATAATGATTTTGTGTGGTTTAGAAATTGGTTGCTTATCTTAATCATGTTACTTTTTCTTCTCTTCTGTAGATCATTGAATTTGATTCACCAGAGGTTCTCCTTAGTAAGCCGTCATCAATGTTTAGTCAAATGATGTCAACAAGTGGTGGGGGAGCACTATAATTATCACAGAAAGCAGCCTAACACATAGGTGAGTCAATGGCAAGTTGACATATGAATGTGTGTGCATGTAGATACAAACATATATACAGGGTGTTTGGGCTAAATTTGACAGTTTACATAAGAGAAAAAGAAAATATAATATCTCATCCAAAAATAAAATAGATTTTAAAAATCAAAAAATATCAACTAGATTATGGCTAGATGATAACAATTTACTCAAAGTAGTCTCCCTCAGCTTCCACCGGAGCCTCAAGACAACTCCAGAACCTGATGCATGCATTCCTCACAGTGTTCCAAGAAAGATCTCTGAACACATCCTTGATCTTGGCCACCAGCTCAGCCTTGGTGTTGTAGGCAGAGCAATTGGTGTCCTTCTGAACCATGCCCCATATATATAAGTAATCCATGGGATTAGAACAGGAGGAATTAGGAGGCCAGAAATTGGGACTGGTAAGACCATAGAAATTTTCAGACAATCACTTCTGAAACTTCCCAAAGGTATGGCAAGGAGCTGAATCCTGCTGCCATACATATGACCTCCTAACAGTAACCCTCTCCAGGTAGGGTTTGAGGAGTTTCCAGAAGCTTCACAAAGCCATCTGAATTGAGCCAAAGGCACTGTTCAAAGATGCAGGACAACATAACATCACACTCATTAAAGATATATTCAATGACCATCACAGATTGTGAGAACTTGGTTTCCATGATGTTCATGTCATGCTTCACAGCTTTTACAGTGCTCACAGAGCATGCGTAGCAATCATGTCAGCATTTTGATACACAGCACAAATCATCATGATACAGGTAACTCTTTTCCAATATTCAGATGGCTTCCAGTGCTCCATGTCAGCTAACATTTTCTCAACTACAACTTTCATCTTTATGCTCTCCAACACAGTTGACTATTCATTATAGGAGGCTGTTCTTGAAAGAAGGCATGAAAGTCATCAAACCTAGCTTGAACATGTTATATGCATGCACACACACACGTACACACACACTATATATGTGTGTGTGGGTGTATATGTGTGTATATGTATGTGTGCATATATACTATATATATATATATATATATATATAT
>NC_068987.1:24612296-24613738 GCF_001194135.2 Octopus bimaculoides | reverse complement strand
ATATATATATATATATATATATATATATATATATATATATACACACACATATATGTATATATATAAAATTAACAGAATGAGATAAAAAAATCCAAGGCTGTGAAAGATTTCAGAACATTTATAAAGAGCTCTTACAGCTGTTTCCGAGATATTTTATATATCCCTTCCTCAGAGACAGTGCGTGAAAATGGTTAAGCAATAGTTATTATCAACAAGATATGAAATACAGAGTGAAGTAGAGGAATGAAAACAGACGTGAGATACGTAAGGATATTGTATCTGCGGTTCCATTATTTAAGCAGAATAGCATACATATAAGTGTGTGAGTTTCAATGGTATTTATAACTGATCATTCCAAGCATGTTTTCATTCCTCCACTTCAATCTGTATTTCATATCTTCTCTATAATAACTATTTCTTAACCATTTTCTCGCAGCATCTCTGATGAAAGGATATATAAAATATCCTGGAAACAGCTGTAAGACCTTCTCTTTATAAATGTTCTGAAATCTTTCACAGCCATGGATTTTTTTATCTCATTCTGTTAATTTTTTTATATATATATGTGTATATATATATATGTGTGTATGTATATATATGTGTGTGTGTATATATATATCTAACATACATAGATACAGAGAATTGCATGTACACATAAACACACACATTCAGATCTCAAGCTTTTGCTGCCAATAACGTGATCCCATAGCCACTCTAAAGAATTATCAATTTAATAAATTTATGAAAATTTCATTCTTATTTTGCCTTTTTGTTATTTTTTGTTCTGTTCATTATTATTGTTGTTGTTGTTATCATTTTGCGCCATACCAGCAAAGGCCTGCAGACCATTATGCCCCTTTATTTCCCTTTCACAGACATCTATTTGTATATCAAGGACATTTTCCAATGTGTCCTTCCCAAACTGGTTTGATGGAGATTTGGCTGTTAATTTTTGTTTGGCTCATCTGGGATTGTTTAAATCAACAAAGTGACAAAATAATAAATGCTGTATTCATAGTTCATATCTCACTCTCGTCTTAGTGACATTTGTACCATGGATAAAATAATCACAATCAATTTTACTGTTGAAATGTATTTTTAGTAACATAAGATGTACCCGGTGCAAGCTATGGACACATAAGAGGTGCAGCAACATCAAAGGCAGGTTAACTAGCAAGTTAGTTTTTGTTTGTGGCAGATGTTCAGGTGCAATAAAGACTGTAAACAAACAGGAAACAACTTCTATCTCATTCCAGGGTGAAAAACTAGAGGTAGTCGATAGCTTCCGCTATCTGGGCGACCAAGTTAGTAGTGGGGGTGGGTGCGCTGAAAGTGTAGCTGCTAGAATAAGAATAGCCTGGGCAAAGTTTAGAGAGCTCTTACCCCTGCTGGCGACAAAGGGACTCTCACTCAGAGTAAAAGGCAGACTGTATGACGCATGC
>NC_068987.1:24609549-24611619 GCF_001194135.2 Octopus bimaculoides | reverse complement strand
GCGGGTGGCACATAAAAGACACCATTTCGAGCGTGGCCGTTTTCGTGCAGGTGACACGTAAAAGCACCCACTACACTCTCTGAGTGGTTGGCGTTAGGAAGGGCATCCAGCTGTAGAAACTCTGCCAAATCAGACTGGAGCCTGGTGTTGCCATCCGGTTTCACCAGTCCTCAGTCAAATCGTCCAACCCATGCTAGCATGGAAAGCGGACGTTAAACGATGATGATGATGATGATGATGATAGTTCACATGCAGAATATTATCATATTTATTATATAAGTAATTGTGTATAATGTGTACCACCAATTATGGACAATGAAATCTCAGAAAAAATAAAGCTTATGTATAGTATGACTTCCATTTGCAGGTGAAGGGTTTTGTATCCTTACACTTGATATTCAGTCAGGTAGTTCTATATCATGGCCGTCTTAAGCAGGGCCAACCAGAGCTACATATCATACTTGAAACATTAACTGAAACATGAAAATTAATTTCGGAAACATTAACTAGATGTGTCATTGGTTCCTAAATTTGTTTTACTTGCACCACAGTTGACTTTGGAGCAAATAAAAATGTTTTGTGATACTTTCTGCATAAAGTCAAACCATAAGAAAAAAAAGGGGTATTTATATATTTTAGCCTATAAATATAATTTAGATTACAGAGAATGATTACTTACTATCAAATAAAAGAAACACAAATCATTGTCATTTCAATGTCCACTTTTACATGTAGCGTGAGTCAAAACAAAATTCGTCAAAGATTTTCTATAACTAGATGCTTTCCCTGTCACCAACCCTCACCTGTTTCCAAGTAAGGTAATATTTCCCCTATTCTTTCCCACACAAATAACACAATGACCATACATGGTTTCAAGGAAGATTGCAAGAAGAAAGCACTTGTATGATGCTGATATTTGTTTTCAATTAGTACTTGATGTCAAGATAGTTGACATCAAGTTGTCTGAGAATCCACGAGTCAGAAAAATAACAGGTACTAGTGTATTTGTCACTAGAATTGGGTATATTAATTATTTATGAAATAATGTAATCCCATTTCAACCGATTTTACCAATGGGTTCTGTACTCAATAGTTTGAGACAACAAGTCATGGCATTCATCAGAAGGGCTGGCAGAAAAAAGGTATGGTGCTGGACCTTTGCAACTGAAGTTTAGTAAGTGCCACATTCGGTTTGCAGATGTCATACAAAAAAAAAAGTGAAAGTTAAAAAATAAAGGAACGTTTGCTTGTTAGAGTTATGTCCCTTGGAGAGAACCATGCTGGGAAGAAATGTAATATCGTTCCAGATCAAGCTGAGGTATGCCAGTCAGATTATGTACAGACTTATAATACTAGGTTACATAACCACACATTTGCTCAGTTACTTCAAAACTACAAGTCTCTCTCCACAGTCAATAAGGGAACCCCTACATAATCATTCAGCCTTTTAGAAGAAGCAGCGAAATCACCCTTAAATCATAACTGAACTGTGAGAAAGAGGAAGATACAACAAACAACAAACAGTGCTAAAGACACAGTCACTACACATATGCAGTATGCAGCCACTGTATCATCGTCATCATCATTATTTAATGTCTACTCTCCATGCTGGCATAGGTTAGACAATTGATTGGGGCTGATGAGCCAGAGAGTTGCACCAGGTTCCAGTCCGATTTGGCAAGGCTTCTATGATTGGATGCCCTTCTTCACATCAACCACTCCAGGAGTGTAATGGGTGCTTTTATGTGCCACTGGCACAGGTGCCATTTACATAACAACAGCAATGACCATGACTATGATGCATGGGTGCCATTTACATGGCCCCAGCAACAACCACAAAAATGATTCACAGGTGCCATAAATATGGCACTGTCAATGACCATGACCATGGTCCATGGATGCCATTCACATAGCACCATCAATGACCATGACTACAATTCACTGGTACCATATAAATGGCACCATCAACGACCATGACTACAATTCATGGGGGCCATTTACATAGCACCATCATATATATATATGTATATATATATATATATATATATATATATATATATATATATATAT
>NC_068987.1:24607804-24609459 GCF_001194135.2 Octopus bimaculoides | reverse complement strand
ATATATACATATGTGGTATCTCTCAGAAGTATGTACACCCCTAAAAAATTTCAATAAAGTAACCATTACTCTGATAATATCGAAAGAAATCAAACGAAATTTATACTGAATAAAATATATTATACATGCAAACATTATACAAACTTGGAACACAAACCAATAAACATTTTCAAAGATATGAACAAAATATTAATTTTCAAACATTATAAAAATATGTACACCCTAAAGGAAATTTGCTATATTCAATATTTTATCCACTTTTTTTCTAAATTCAGATATTGTTGATAATTTGAATTCTAATAAATTATTTCTCTGGGCATTTTTGCATTGGTCATGGTTATTGCATCTGTAGGAATTCTGATTTGTGTACCATGGTGAAAATCTTCATTGGGATTAAAATGACACCTAAAGGAAAGGAATTGTCTCAAGATTTGATGAAAATTATTTTTGATTTGCACAAGAATGGTTTAGGATACAAGTTAATTAGCAAACAAATACATATTAGTGTAAACCACAGTCGCTAAAGTAATTCAAAAGTACAAAGCTACTGAGTGGATAAGTAATAAACATCGCCCAGGTCATCTTTCTATTTTAACTGTGCATGATATTCACCACATCCATGATGGACAACAGGCATTGTACTGCTTCATCTTTGGCTTAAGAAGTGTCTTCTGTTAGGGGAAAGAGTGTATCCACTAACAGAAGTTTGCCGAATTTTGAACCAGTGTGGTCTTCATGGATGCATCCCTCATAGGAAGCCTCTCCTCACTACCAGGCATAAATCAAGTGGTCTTTCTTTTGCTGAAATCTATGTGAGTAAGAGGAAGAAGTTTCGGAATAAAATTCTTTTTTCTGATGAGAATAAAATCAGCTTGTTTGAGTCAGATGGTATTAAACAGGTAGGGTGATGACCAGGTGAAGAAAATAGCAACAAATGCACCATGCCTACTGTGAAAAACTGTGGCAGAAGTGTTATGCTTTGGAGATGCATGAATGCAGCTGGCATGGGAGGGCTCACAATAATTGAGAAAACAATGGATTCAAGGCTTTATTGTAACATATTGCAGAAAACAATGCTGAAAAGCATCAAGGAACTAGGAAGACATTCATTCCATGTTCCAACATGATAATGACCCTAAACACACTTCAAAGATAACAACTAAGTTTTTATCAGACAAAAAGGTAAAGGTATTGCCTTGGCCTACCATGTCACCTGATTTAAACCCACTAGAACAACTGTGGAGTGTTTTGAAAAGGAAGGTTGAGGAGAAAAAAACCCTGTACTGTAACACAGTGGAAAGGCATCATTCAGGATGAATGAAGGTCGATTTCATTGGTTACATACAGAGATTTAGTTGCCTCTATGCCCAGAAGACTTTATACAGTCATTGAAAGCGAGGGCGGTTACACCAAATATTGAATACAGCAAATAATCCTTTAGGGAATACATATTTTTGTACTGTTTGGAAATTAATATTTCGTCCATATCTTTGAAAATGTTTGCATGTATAATATATTTTATTCAGAATAAATTTCATTTGATTTCCTTTAATATTATTAGAGTAATGGCAATTTTAGTGAAATTTTTTAGGGGTGTACATACTTCTGTGAGATACTGTATATATATATATATATATATATATATATATATATAT
>NC_068987.1:24606084-24607631 GCF_001194135.2 Octopus bimaculoides | reverse complement strand
ATATATATATATATATATATATATAGGTCACTGCCATTTACCATTACCAACACGGTCACTACTACTACTACAACCAACAAAAAATGCTCCCACGTGGACTATTGACACCAGTAAGGAACAATTATGAACTTTTCATTTAATTTCATTTTTTTAAATATGTATTTTTGATAAGGTTCGTTTTTACAAGAACCGAAACATGTTAAAAATATCTCTGACAAAATTATAAATTAAAATTCAGTTTTTATATATTGGCGTTTTCAAACTTCTTTTTTATAAATATATATATATATATATATATGGGAGAATATACAAATAATAACAACAGACGAGGACAGGTGGTGTAAATAACAAAAGTATATATTAGTATGACGCTCGGGAATACGGCAAGTCTTTGACGTTTCGAGCTACGCTCATATACATATATAAACACACAGAGCACAGTTTTATACTTCACCATGTCTAATCATAAACAACACACAACTATAAACACAGGAACTATATACATCATCATTTTACCATATATTTTTCCATGCTGGCAAGGGGCAGACAAAACTTCATTGAGGCAGAATTTTCTATAGCCAGATCCCCTTCTTGATACCAACATTCGCTTGCTTTTAAGCAAGATATTAACTCCCACAGTCTGGACATGCTTTAGCAAAGAACTGTAAACAAATAACACTATTTGTACAGTGAGACTTCGTTTAGAATTAGCTACACGTCAAGACAAGAACAAACACTCAGACAATGCACACACACACACACACACATACACACAAACACACATGAAGAGCTTCTAGTTTCTATCTACCAAATTTCACTGACAAGATAAGGATCAACCCACAGCTGCAATGGAGGACAGCAGCTAACAATGTCCATCAGTGGGGCTAAAACCAAAACCATCTGATTTCAAAGTTAACTTTTTAACTACACAACCAAGCTATGCACATACTACAGGCAAAGAGACAAGCATACAAATAGATAAATCATGGACACAATCTAATATCTTACCTTCTCTAGTTATTGTCAAAATCACTGCAACTCTTTAGTATTCAGACTAATCTGTGAAATGTAATACTTGTCAATTCAAATTGCTTTGAATTAATCATACATTATCTCAGAGCTTTGAGATTCCAATGACATGGTTGTTTATTTTTAGAATAACATTGTAGGGTAAGTGTGAGAAGCTGGATCCAATCAATTTGAAGATAAAACAAGTAACTTTTTTTTAAATAAATGAAAATAGCAAATTTTTACTTTCATTTTCTAATTTTCTCCTATGGTGATCCATAAACTTAGTTACTGATACTGTAGAAAAAAAGTAACAACAAAACTATGAGAAAGGTGTTAGATTTAATAAAAAGGAATAAATACAAAATTGGAAGTCATACAAACAATGCAAATAGCAAATAACTTTCATTGACGTTTTTTGTGAAGTTTCCCTTTCATTTATTATTATTTTTGTTCTTATTTCTGGTATTAATCATATTACTTTTCTGATTTGGTTTCATTATTTTTTGCATATTAAGATAAAATGGAATGTGGTAGTA
>NC_068987.1:24597907-24605365 GCF_001194135.2 Octopus bimaculoides | reverse complement strand
TTTTTTAAAAAAACCTTATTGATTATTTTGTTATTGTAATAGTATCCTTAATGTTATAACTTTCCTTTATATTTATGTAATTTTTATTTTATTAAAGTTTTGTTTTCATTCGCACAAATTAAAACCTTAGAAGATTATTGACAGCATTATACTGGAGTAGTCTTTGCTAAGGGAATAGCAGTCACCATGTAAATACCAGTTGGGTCAACTGAAGCTGTAAAATTGGAAGATGGTCCATAGATACCGAGGAACTTGCCATCAAACACTTCAGTAAGTTTATATCCTGCAGATTCTGTCAAGTTCAGATATTTCAAACTCAAATTAATTTTCTTAGGGACGCCATTGGTGTTGAAATTTACAAAGGCAATGGCATAACTTCCATGTGGTAATATTGGTTTCATCCAGTAATCAACGTTGTTCACCTGTTAGTTTAAAAGATGAAAATAAATAAATACAAGAGTGACTTTGATGCAAAAGGTGTCATTTTATGAGCTAGCAAATGCAAATAATGACTATATTTGACTGGAATGGTCCAATTAGACTGAAATATGTTTTGTTAAGACCACACATACCGCACATTCAATTACTGCAAACAGAAACTATGGAATATTTTACCAAGAAATGTAACATATTAATTTTTGTAATTTTTGTAACTGCTTTTTATATTAAAATCTGATATTATAAAAGAGAGCTGATCTCACTTTGTCTGTCTGTAACAACATCTATCTAGAGAAAGGAAAGGAGAGGAGAAAAAGCTAGTGAGAGAAAGTGTGTGTGTGTGTGTGTGTGTGTGTGCGTGCGCACATGTGTATCTATGTGAAATATAGATAAATAGATAGTGTTGTCACCATAGTAACTAACAAGTTTTTATTAAAAACACGGGAATTTTAAGTGCAAGTCTGTCAACATAATGCAACACAGACTTCAAAGATTGTGTGTGTATGTATGTGTGTGTGTGTGTGTGTGTGTGTGTGTGTGTATAGGAAGGGCATCCAGCTGTAGAAACTCTGCCAAATCAGACTGGAGCCTGGTGTTGCCATCCGGTTTCACCAGTCCTCAGTCAAATCGTCCAACCCATGCTAGCATGGAAAGCGGACGTTAAACGATGATGATGATGATGATATATATATATAGTGTTTTTGTTTTGTTTTGTGTGTGTGTTTCTCTATATCTTTCAACATATACACAACACAGACTTTAAAAAAAGACTTTCACTTTGAACAATTTATGAAGGTATGTGCATGATTAATAAATATTTTTACCACCACTGTAGAGATGGGTGACAACCTATAGTTGAGTCACTATCAGAACTAAAGGAGAAGTTTCAGGTGTGAAAGCAAGGTCTAGAATCAAAGGGCTTTAGAGTCAACCTAGCTAAAACCAAAGTCTTAATAAGTTGGAAGGCAGACAAATTACAAATCCCTTCAGGTAGATGCCCTGCTCAATCTGTAGAAAAGGTGTAGGTAGAAACTCCATAAGATGTACCCAGTGTAAGCTATGGACACATAAGAGGTGCAGTAATATCAAAGGAAGGCTAACTGGGAACTTCAGTGTGCATACAACAGTGTGTAAGCATATGCATAAGGACAGCTGTGTGAAAAAGTGTCACACCCTAGAAATAGAGGGAGCCTGTGGAAGAGGCAGACCCAGGAAGACCTGGGATGAAGTGGTAAAACACGACCTTTGAACATTAGGCCTCACCAAGGCAATGACAAGTGACCAAGACCTTTGGAGATATGCTGTGCTTGAGAAGACCCAATAAGATAAATGAGACCGTATCCATGGCCTATGCCAGTGCAGCATAACCAGTCCATTTAAGAGTATCCTTCAATCATTGGGCAATAAACTGCGCTTGCGAAGACCTGTTGTGTCAAATGAAGTTGTTGTCATGGCCCTCGGAAGTGAGCTGTGTAGCTTGCAGTTATGAAGATATTTTCTTAAGAATGAAACACAACACAAATATCATACAAAGCATCAAAAAATAGATCAGTTGACTAACTGGCAAGAAGTAGCTTGTCTTTTTTCTACAGTCACTATTTCCATTCATGAACTACCAACTCAGTTATCTCCCCTCTTGTTATCCATTTTGTATCCATCCACCACTCAGATGCTACATTAATCATTATGACCAATCATTGCTTTCCACAAACTCAGCAATTTAGAATTCTTTACCTTACTGCAGTCACTGTGTCATGCACTTACTGAATTACAATTACAAAAGTCATTGTACCACAACAGTCCATGTGCAATGTGTATCAGCAATTTCTTCATTAAAAAAATACATCAAAAGTTAAGAATAAGAGATTTATTGAAATAGAAATGAGGTAAAAAAAAAAAGAAAACTTACACTCCATATCCTCTTTCCTTGAATTCCAAGAGGATCCTGGTTTACAGCAAT
The DNA here is from genome assembly GCF_001194135.2 of Octopus bimaculoides. Lineage (NCBI taxonomy): Eukaryota > Metazoa > Mollusca > Cephalopoda > Octopoda > Octopodidae > Octopus > Octopus bimaculoides. The sequence goes on along the minus strand of NC_068987.1, from coordinate 24,602,967 downwards.
AACACGCTTATTGGTGAGCAGTTCCTTAGCAAATGGTTTGATAGTTCGTAAATCCACTGACATAATTAAAGGCGATGCCATTATAGCCCACATACCCATCTGAACTTTTTGTTGGCCTTCACTCAAACCAAAGTCGCCAATGATCAACTAGAATAATAATAATAATAATAATAATAATAATAATAATAATAATAATAATAATAATAATAAACTCGAATGTGGAATCTAAAAACAGAAACAATTCCTATCATAGTAGGCGCATTAGGTATGATAAAAAAATATTCAGACAAATACATAACAAAAACGCCAGGACTTACAAGTATATATAACATACAGAAAATTGCACTATTGGGCACTGCACACATCCTACACAAAACACTTTCAATACAGTAACCATAAAAGCATCACAGCACATAGCCAAGGCACACAGAGCTGCACTCGGTAGTGAAGTGAAAACACGCTATAAAAATAAAACTACTGAATAATAATAATAATAATAATAATAATAATAATAATAATAATAATAATAATAATAATAACAATCCTTTCTACTATAGGCACAAGGCCTGAAATTTTGAGGGAGGGGACTAGTCAATTGCAATGACCCCAGGGTTTTGCAGGTACTTAAATTATCAACCCCAAAAGGATGAAAGGCAAAGTTGACCTCAGCAGAATTTGAACTCAGAACATACAGTTGGACAAAATACTGCTAAACATTTTACCTGGCATGCTAATGATTCTGCCAGCTTGCTACCTTAATAATAATAATAATAATAATAATAATAATAATCCTTTCTTCTATAGGCACAAAGCCTGGATTTTGTGTGGAGGGGGACAGTTGATCACATCAACCCCAGTACTCAACTGGTACTTGATTTATCGACCCCAAAAGGATGAAAAGCAAAGTCAACCTTGGCAGAATTTGAACTCGGAACATAGCCGTAGACAAAATACTGCTAAGCATTTCACCCCGCATGCTAACGATACTGCTAGCTCACCACCTTCATGATGATGATGATGATGATGGTGATGATAATAGTCTAGACGAAGAGCACAATTCAATTGTAATAGATATTTTATTGGTTGAACGATATTTCGACAGTAAGTCTGTCTTTGTCAAGTTCAAAATAAGAGGTGATAAAAATTCAAAATTATAGAAATTTAAATTTAAAGTATGAACAAGAACAACCAGCATCCACACATTGATGGAATGGCATCATCAGTCTTTAAGTTTCAATTTTATAACAAGTAAAAAGAAAAAGACAGAAAAAAAGAGGAAGGAAAAAAAAGAAAAAAAATATTTAATCAAACAGTTTTGTATGAATCTGATGATATTCTCCTGTCATTTTATTCATTCCTCCAGGGCGTGATATTAATAACCCACAAACATATTTCTCTTCATGCATATTCTGAATCTGTTTCATTTGCACTTCTCAGAACGCATGAGGAGAAATATGTTTGCGGGTTATTAACATCATGCCCTGGAGGAATGAATAAAATGATAGAATATCATCAAATTTATACAAAACTGCTTGATTAAATATTCTTCTTTTTCCTTTTCGTTTTTCTTTCCTCTTTTTTTCTGTCTTTTTCTTTTTGCCTGTTATAAAATTGAAACTTAAACACTGATGATGTCATTCCATCAACACGTGGACACTGGTTGCTCTCGTTCACCCCTAACATTGAGAATGCAACAGTTGGAGGAGGAGGAGGAGGGGCAGCAGCAGTTGGCTGGTACATTTTTTCAGCTAAGGAAACTGGAACAAGACATGAAGTGTCATATTCAAAGACACAACATGCTACCTGGTCCAGGAATCAACACCCATGACCAGACTACAAGGAATGTATTAGGTTGGCAACTAAGTTCCCGCAGTTTTTTAAAATTTCTATTTTTTAAAAGGTTTAATAAAAAATAACAACTAATTAATCAATAATGTATTCATCCTTGTTTGTTACAACTTCTTCCCAACGTTTAACAAGATTTTCAATACCTCATTGGTAGAAATCACCCGATTTCGACTTGAAAAATTGATCCAACCAAGCTCTCAATTCTGCATCAATATTGAATGAAACTGTGCATAGTATTTGAAAGAGATCAAAAGAGGTGGAAATCCATTGGTGCCAAATCAGGAGAGTACGGCAGGTGTGGCAGCACTTCCCAGCCATGCGTTTGAATGGCTTCCTTGGTCATATTGGCAATATGAGGGCAGGTGTTGTCGTGCAGCAGAACTCCATGCTGCCAATTAGGTCTTTTCTCTTGAATAGCCATGTTGAGTCGTTCCATCTTTTGAACATAGAGTTCCACATTGACTGTTTGGTTCCATTCAAGCAATTCGTAATAGATAATCCCTTCCTAGTCCCACCATAAACACAACATTATTTTAAGCGGATGAAGATCTTGTTTCATGCGCGGTGTCACTTGTTTACCAGGGCTAAGCCATTTCTTGTGCTGCTTCATTGAGTGCTGTGTATAAAGTCTAAAAAATTGTGCATAAAGTATATAAAGTGCATTAAGTAATCATCCTTCACTTTTCAGTGATTATCAGATGAGTGACTATCTTTCCGTATAGATACAACACAGGCTACACTTTCAGGATTTTGGGATAAAGTTTTCAGAAATAACTCAATAGGTTTACCATTGATTCTATGAAATATTCATGGGTCCCGCTAGTCAATAAACATTTTGGCATCAACATCTTTCTCAGGGTCTTCAAGACTAAATTCTGAGTCCTTGCTTGAATACTTGCAACAGAGTGGACTACCCTAAGGGCACCCAGGAGCCAAGTGATGGTATTTAATAGGATAACAGGTTAAAGCTATCATGCGAGAACATGAAAAGTACTTTCAACAAGCTTCAACTTTTACTCACAAGACTTTGCTTACCTTGAATCCATAGCAGAAGTTACTGTCCAATGTTGCTGTTAAGCAATGAGATCAAAATTGAAGGTGTACAATTATAAAGCAAACTTCTTAACAACATAATTTTTCCTGCTTCCCATGAAGATACTTAGCCTACTTAATGAAATTTTGAGCCAATGAGAGAGTAAATATGTAACCAACCTATCAACCTGTAAGAAACAATAGCTAAATCTCCTCCTGTTAACTTACAGTGGTTTAAGAACATTAATAGTATCACCCTCATTAGTTTGGAAAATCCTGTGCAAGCCATGGGTAATACCCCTTCCCCCCAGGCCCAATAAGGAAAAAAAAAATCCTATATAGACTTAAACTCGACTATATAAAGCAATTTCAAGAAGAGAAATGTCAAAATAATTTACCATGTCCGGATCATTAAATTGTCCTGGTTTAGCAACTTCAGCAAACTTTTCATTATTATCTCCATAGTGTTTAATGATTGATGCAATGCTAGCCCAAGAATCCTCAATATCATGGTAGTTACGCCAAATGTTACATGATTTTGCAATAGCATTGTAGTCAGGCTGAAACAGAGTAAAAGAAAAATTATAATTGAAAACTAGTAATTGATAACACATAAAACTGCATTTACCATTTCAAATAACTTTGAAAAACCAATAATCCGCCACAAACACTTTTGGCTCAATATTTAAATTAAAAACAATTTTAATAAATGTCATGTAGTAACCCTTATACCTACAGCATGAATATTTTGCATTTTACTAAATATTTCATAATATATTTTGTCTTCATGATGCTTTCTAAATTTACCTACCACAACCTATAACTTAGGAATCAGTGATTTAAAGTAAAAACATTTTTGCTAATGTGGAAGGTGTTTATAAGCCATTTAAAATAACACACAAAAGCCGTCAGATTCACTTCAACATTTAAATTTAATTTGTCAAAATATTTTCGTCGCTTTAAGACCGCGACATATTCACTGACAAAATTGTGCTGCATCAATTTTGTCAGTGAACAGGTCGTGGTCTCAAAGCGACGAAAATATTTTCACAAATTAAATTTAAATGTTGAAGTGAATCTGACGGCTTTTGTGTGTTACTTTAAATGGCTTATAAACACCTTCCACGCTGCAATTGTTTTCGTTCCAGCACACGATCTCACATCAGGTCACTTGCTATGCAAGTACATCTCTGTAATTTTTGCTAATAAATTCCTTAATTCCTTTTAATGATGGGTGTGTGGTTAAGAGAAGTTTACTTCAGAACCACATGATTTAGGATTGGCTCCCACTACATGGATACTTCCGACTGGTTTCCTCTCCAATAGCTGCAGGTTGACCTTGTAAATGAAAGTTTGTAGTTGAATACTGGAAGCTTGTATGTGTATGTGCATGTGTGTCTGTGTTTGTGTTTGCAAATGTGCATGTAGGGTGGGGGGGTGACTGTGTGTATTCCTCTTGTCGTGCATCTTATCTTATAACTTATAAAATCCTTTTTTTCCATTTATGAACAGACAATGAAAAAGTTATCATCTGCTAAATACTTCGAGTCAATTTACTTTTCTTTTCAAGTCAACACTGAAGGTGAAGTACCTTATTAATTTGTTTTTTTATAATTTACAAGATTATAATCACTCATTCAACTATTGCAAAGATAGAAAGATAGTGGTGTTGTAATTTTCCATCATATTCTGTTCATATAACCATCTAAAGTTTAAACAGAAGGTGAAGTCCCTTACTGAATTTATTGAAAAATATTCAACAATTACATTAATTCATTAATTCACTCCTTTAATAAAGTCATGGGTGATGGTAGCTGTATGTTCAGAGCTGTGTCACTCTTGTTCAAAAACAATAGAAATGACTGAACACTCTGGGAAGAGTCTAGACAATACATATGCAATAATTGGAAGTATTTTCATTCTTTTATTCCTAATAGTACAATGCAGGAATACCAAGCATACAGGAGTTGGGATGGTACATACAGCAGTAATGTTGAATTAGCTGCCATTAATGAATTGTACAAAATTGAAATTCAGGCTCATGAACAAAAATGAAATTATTCTTCCTATGTTCACCATATGCAGTCAAACAGTTACAGAAAGGAAGATTTCTCACAAAATTATTTCTAGTTATCTACAAATTCATAACATAACCATTGCTTTATATATATAAATATATA